>NC_053127.1:36536240-36708740 GCF_010015445.1 Perca fluviatilis
AGGCTGCAGACAAGGAGAAAGCTTTAGGTTAGTCCAGTAGTTATCCAACCTGTCCTGGTAAGATTAGAATTGTATCACAAGTATATTTTAGCATACTGTAACATGAAGGTACTTCATGTAAATGTGTAGTGGTGTAGTTTATTTATCATGGTCTTAACTGACTGTTGACCATTTAACACACTTAGCTACACCTAGCTCTTATGTTGCTTGTAGCCTTGTAGCTTGTGTGTTTACAGTACTATTTAACCTTTCTCACTTGCAGTTTACTGCATATCATACTACCTGTGGCAACCTCCATTAGCTGGTAGCGTTTACCTTGTTGTAGTTGCTGATCATATTTTGCACTGCATTTGTTTGAAAGCTAGAAGCTAATGGACAATGAGCTAATGTTACATACATGCAGTAAACTACAAGCTAGCTAATGTAAACTGTTAGCTACTGTAAGCTTAATGTAATTTAGATTAATTAATGCAATTCTCCTTACCGGTAAGTGTTATGACAACTACAAAGTACAAACATGAATGTTTGAAAAGTTTTTAATTCATTGACATGGGATAAATAAGAGAAAACGGTAGCCTATCAGTTACCTACCTTGGCACATTGCGGCCAAAGTTGCCGACAGAATATTCTCCTCCTGCAAGCGGACTGACGCTGATTCACTTTCTCCATCTCAACAAAACTAATTAAACAGCCCAGTTCACAGTTCCACATCCATTTCGTCAAGTGTTTTGAAATGCAGCGCTCACACTGTTGCCCCCTATACAGTCTATGGTTGCCCCTGGTTACCGATAGTGTAGGTATGCCGAAATGGTGGACGGGCTCAGGCCATAGGCACCTCCCAAATCGTGACGTATGTCATTTGGGGTGCGTTCTTGTGATTGGCTAAAACAAGGGAGATATCTGATTGGTTGCAGATCATTCCCTGTTTAAAAAAATGCATTTGTGAGTTGAGCCACGTCAGGGGAGTCTCAAAATTCACACACAAATGCAAAGAAGTCCACAGACCGCAAGCAGTTTGTAAATCAAGATATATTTGTGTGTGCATCAGAAATACATTTCTGAATCTTGTCCTGTGCATTTCTGAATCTTGTGTGCATTTGTAAATTTTGTTTGCATTTCTGAATTGTGTGTGCATTTATGAATTTTGTGTGCATTTGTGAATTTTGTATGCATTTGTGAATCTTCTGTGCTTTTTAAATTTTGTGTGTGTATTTGTGAATTTTGTATGCATTTGTGTATCCTGTGTGTGTGTGTATTTATGAATCATGTGTGTGCATGTATGAATCCTGTGTGTGCATGTGTGAATGTAGTGTGTGCATTTATCTTTATTGAGACTGTTCTAGCTCCATAGTCACTATGATAGCCTTTCACAGATCCAGTTCATTCGAAGGATTCATTGTGCCACATGTTTAATATTAAAACATGATTTGAACAATTATTATTTTAATAGCTTAGAATTCTATGCACTAAAAAGGTATGAATAAAGGCTATAGGCCGCCCTACACTTTATTGTAGGCCCAGTTTAATATGCAACTTCATTTTATACAATACATAGTAAGGGGTCCCTGCTCTGTCTCTTTTACAGTTAAGGGGTCCTTGGCTTAAAAACGTTGAAGACCCCTATCCAAACTAGGCTACTTAAAGGACCCATATTGTAAAAAATAAAATAAAATAAATAAAGAGATTTCCATGTCTTTGTTGATTATAAAGCAGGTCAACATGCTATATAAAAACTGTGAAGGTATCACAGCGCTCAATCCACAGAGAAATGCACAGCCTGTATTCAGAAACTGTGCCTTTAAACGAGTTATAAGGCCTTCCATACCCTGTGATGTCACAACTATACTATATATAGGAAGAAAGTGCTGTTACAGTCATTCCCCAGTTGCAATGACGGTGCAGAGACTCAAGCTGTTTCTCAATCTCAAGAATGCAAAGAACTGACTTGTGTTCTTGGGGAGAACGTTCTTGCTGGTTGTTCTTGGAAGAATGAACTCGCAAGTTCACAAGCACAGAAAACGCTGTTAACAGTTTGTTAACAGTTTGAGACGATGCCTTCTTCCTGTTATTGCGATGCCTTCTTCCTGTTACACCCCCAGCACAGAGGCTGCCTGCAGGGCTCCAAAATACCAGCTAGAAATAAAAACCACAACAATATAGCCACTTTATAATTAAAACTAGCTCCGGACAAGAAAACCTCATAACATTACCACTATTGCAATAATGAAAAAGATATTTATTATTACATTTTTTTGGTTATGGTTTAGCTCAAACACCCCTTATTTATTCAAAACAGTGGAATGCGATCCCTACTAATATTACTGTATTCGTTTTAGTCAGTTTCAATGAATGGATATGCACTAGCATGTCCTAGGTGTTTATAAGTAATATTTATATTATTGTAGTGTACTGTATATGCCCAGGGACAACAGATGGAAATTAGCAATACAAATTATAAAATTATAAATAATTCTAAATAACATGCCACAGCATGTTATCACTTTAAATAGAACTGTTTATTTACCATACAGAATGAAACTCAACTTCTAAAATATTTAGTTAGAAAGAAAATACACCAAACAATAAGTATGATAAATATAATACTATATACTATATATAAATAGTAACTGTAATGTATATACATGTCATAATTTATTTACAAGCCTCTCAAAGAGAGACGGGTATCTCTCTGCCCTGTGAGACGCTGCTCTCTCCCTCGCCGCTGCCTGCTGCTCTGTGGCCGTGTGTGTGTGCGTGCGTGCGTGCATGCATGTGTGTGTGAGACAGCGAGCTATAAGCCTAAAGGCGCTTGTGGAGTTTAACTCCGAAAACGCCATTAACCACAGGTTCCCGTTATGACGTGTTTTATTTATGTATATATTTATATACATGTGATATTTAATCAAACAAGGAAATAAAAGCCTCTGCCAAGTTCATACAAGTTACTAACCTCACATCCTCTGTAAAATGGGCGTGTCAAGAACATTTCCGGGAATTTTAACTGTTCTGGTGAAATGCGAACTTGTGTATTGGGACAGTACTTTGGCCACAGAAGATGACGTTTCACAGGGACACAAGAACACAAGTCCATAGAAGAACACAGATGGCAAAACACCCTCTGAGGGGCAGCTGCAGAATACCTGGAAATGCTGACCAATCAGAGCAGACTGGGCTTTTTCAGGAGGGGGCCTTAAAGAGACAGCGCCAAAATGGAGCCTTTCAGACAAAAGGGCGAATACAGGTATATTCAGACGGACAACATGAGAAAAATAATGTGTTTTGAACATTAAAGCATGTAAATATGTTCTAGTAGAAACCCAAATTATGAGTATGAACCTGAAAATGAGCATATGTCCCTCTTTAAATAAGTTAGTTAGCACTTCTTTAGTAAATATGATTATCATGTCATGCAAAGCTACAAAATTAATATTATTTAACATAAAGCCTAGCTTTTTAAGCCCAGGTTAGACCAAAGATTTGCAATGACACAAGTTAAAATTTGCAGCTACTTGCAATGCACCATCTGTGTCTGTGTCAACTGTGTCTGTCTTTAATAAACCTGTCTAATTTATGAATTTCTATAACAAATTAAGGGCTTTTGGCCTGCCACAGCTACAAAGCTGAACTGCACTAAGACTCTACATCAGGGGAATATGTTAGGACCTCTCACTCCTTCTGTTTCCAGTCCCCTGGAAGGGTAAAAACAAAATGGCAAAGAAAACCAACACATTCTCACTCCCATCACATCAAAAAGCAAAGCTTGGTAGGGGTGCCTGTGTAGCTCACCTGGTAGAGTGCGCACCCATACTATATATAGAGGTGTACTCCTCAAAGCAGCAACTGCGGGGTTCGACTCCCACCTGCGGCTGCTTGCTGCAAGTCTTCTTGTCCTACTAGAGCACTGCACTCCCAGAATGCAGCGTTACTTGTGGTTCCTAGAGTCTCCAAAAGTAGAATGGGAGCCAGAGGCCTCAGCTATCATGGTTCGCCCTGCTATGGTGGGTTATGCTTAGCAACTGTCTGTTATCAAGAAAATAACAGACTACAGAATGCCTTAGAATTCAACCAAGCCATACAATAATAGTTTTTTACCTTCATTTTACCAAGAAATTCCCATAAAAATTAGGAATATGTATATTGATATAAAATTAAAATTAAATTGTCGTTATTGTGTGATTACTAAAATAGGCTTGTGGCACACGGCCATAATGTTCAAGTCCAGTGCCGTTAGAACCACAACATGGATTGGTGGATGGCAACAGGTTCTCTGAAGAGAAAAGAGGCAGAGGTTACCAATAATGAAGAGATTGACAGTGAGTCGGAGGCATCTACGAACCAGATTCCTCATGAAGAAACAAAGAAAAGGAGAGTGAAAAGAAAATACTACGAAAACTACTTAACATTAGGATTCAGCTACACTGGCCCCGAAGATGAGCCGTTTCCCGTTTGTTGCTACGAGGCATTGGCTAACGAGAGCATGAAACCGTCAAATCTTCGCCAGCATCTGGAAACCAAGCATGGGGAATTTAAGTCCAAGCCAGTCGAGTTTTTCAAAAGCAAGCTCAAGGAATACAGCACAAGCAAGAAAGTAATGGAATCGACATCTACAGGTGGTGCTACTCTAAAGCAGTGGACGTCTTGTGCCGGGTGTCCCGAATCATAGCGAAAAAAGGGATGCCACATACACTCGGCGAGGAGGTGGTGCTGCCAGCAATTAAAGAGACTGTGGGTGTCATGCTGGGTGACAAAGCACGAAAGCAAATGGACTTGATTCCTGAACACTGTGCAGCGCAGAATCAAGGAGATGACCAGCAATGTGAAAGACCAGCTGATATTGCGGATCAAAGCCAGTTGATTTTTTGCTCTTCAGCTGGACGAATCCACCTCGCCAACCTGCTCAACTACGTAAGGTATGAATACAACGGAGAAATAGAGGAGGACTTTATCTTTTGTAAACCTTTGCAGACACGCACAACCGCAGAGGCCCTTTTTGACATGTTGAATGGTTTCATCACAGAACATGGGATTGATTGGTCAAGATGCGTGGGAATAAGCACAGACGGGGCAGCAGCCATGGTAGGCCAACACAGCGGCCTTGTTAAACGTGTGCAAGCAGTTGCCTTGCAAGCAAAATCTATCCACTGCAGCATCCACAGAGAGGCTCTCGCAACCAAAAGAATGCCTACTGATCTGAAAACTGTCAATTTCATCAAGGCCCGCCCACTGAATTCAAGACTGTTTTCAGTTTTATGCGACGAGATGGGCAGTGAGCACCGACAATTGCTGCTGCATACCGGTCCGGTGGCTGTCAAGAGGGAGAATGTTTCTACTTGAGACCTAGTTCGACCTTTCTGGCCGATTCAATGATGCAGACTGGCTTGCCAAGTTGGCTTATCTGTCTGACATTTTTGAGCACTTGAATGGACTAAATAGGAGCCTACAGGGGAAGTCGGTTACTCTTTTTTTATACACAAGACAAAGTTGAAGCAGTTATCAAGAAGATGGGGATGTGGGCCAGGCGCATTGAGGAGGCAAACTATGACTCATTTCCAAATCTTTCTGAATTTTTAGACAGCTCAGACATGCACCTTTCAAGTGCTGTGCAAGATGATGTCAGACAGCACCTGCACCTGCTGAAAACTCAGCTACGGATTTATTTCCCAACACAACAGTGATAGGAAATAAGAAATCCGTTTGCCACCCTGGATGACTACACCCTGACAAACCTCACCTCCAGAGAGCAAGACAGCCTGGCCGAACTGTCCTGTGACAGTGCTTTAAAAATTGACTTTTGTGAGAGATGCCTGCCTGCTTTTTACCTGAAAGTTGCCACAGAATACCCCGAGCTGTCCGACAAAGCCCTGAAGTGGATTGTGCCTTTTCCAACCACTTAACTCTGTGAATCAGGATTTTCATCCCTGGTCATGTTGAAGACAAAATATCGGAACAGACTTAATATCGAACCAGATCTCAGATTGAGGCTGTCCTCACTGGAACGTAACATCCAGAAAAACGTCCACAAAGCAACATCATCCTTCTCATTAGGTGATCATTTATTTGTTTCTAATATAGGCCTATATTAGACAGACGACAAAAAAAGGAAGGGAAAGATGTGGAGCGGGACAGAGCGGGATATTACGTTCATATAGGGCTGGCAAATAGACTCCAATGGCTTTTCCTTTTGACAACTTTTTTTTGAATTTTTAACCAGGAGTAGGCCTATACTGTGTTTTCATCAAATGTGTAAATGTTGAAATTTTGACTATTTCCAAGTGTTCTTATTACTGTATAGATTTAATACTCCATTGCTATGAAAATAAGGAAATAAGCCTGTTATTCAAATTAACCTGATTATGCCCTCAGGTACTTGAGTAAATAAATAAATTAAATATGTGGCAGCCGTTGTGTGCAGTAAACTTTCTTTTAAAAGAATATGCCACTGTTTGTTGAAATATGGTTATTCACCGTCTCCTCTATATTCATATAGGTGGGTAAACACATTTTTGTCTCAGTGCATGCATTGCCTTAGTCCGGCAGCCCAACCGCTAGCTTAGTTTAGCGTAGTGAATGGAATATTTTGTTGCTGTTAGCATGTCGTGAGAAAAAGTGACCCAACATAATAACCCATACCCATAACCTAATTAAAGCTGCAAGCAGCGATGAACGGGCCCTCGTCCCTTGCCCCAGGGGCACTGGCCGATGCCGCTCCTTGCGGCTTTGCATTTGCGCAGCACTCAGACACTGCAAATCGTTACCAATGAAAAGGGAACTCTCTGCTGAGTTCAGTGATACTTCACACAATAGTGTACAAGAAATGGGTCATTAGTTATTAAAGGGGGCGTGGCTTAAGCATTTGGGGCAGGGCAAACCATCACCAGTTAAAAAGGAACTCTTTGCTGAGTTCAATGATACCTTTCACAAGCGTCTACCTTAAACGGTTCACAAGTTATGAAAGGGGCGTGGTCTGTGTATATGGGTGTGGCTAGAGTATATAGGTCGGCTCAATATCACATGTAGACCACACATTCTAAGTTTCATGTCAATCAGAATAACTTTTGCCAAGATACAACCGTTCCTGTTTTGACAGCCACCTAAAAGTAGGTTTCGCATATAGCCGATTGACACCATATTTGGCAAACAGCCTCAGTGGCCCATGAGGAACAACTGCGTTAAGTTTTGTGTCAATCGGAATAGCTGTTGTCAAGATACAACCGTTCTTGTTTCGACACCCACCTACAGGAAGTTGGTCCTCCATAACTTGTGCATTGTTTTAGCTATCAAAAATCATGATACATTTTTGTCATGAGGGTCCTACGAGTCTAAGTGCCGATTGGACTCACGCCCCTGGAGCAAGTTGACAAAGTAAGTTTCCCATATATTGATATTTTGCTGACTATTTAAAAAAAAAAATTAAAACAGCGCCATCTAATGGCCGATTGCCGCCAAGTTTGGCACAGATGCTAAACCGACCATGAGGAACAACCTTGTCAAGTTTCGGGGCAATCGGAATAACTATTGCCAAGATAAAGCAACTTCCTGTTTAGACAGGAAGTTGCTATAACTTGCGCATTTTTTCAACTATCAAAATTCTTTGGATAACGTTTAGTCATGAGGGTCAACAGATACTACCTGCCAAGATTCAAGAAGATTGAAATCACGGCCTAGGACAAGTTCGAAAGAATGTAAAACACATAGAAAATGCATAAATTAAAAGTGTCTGCCTTCTGGTTGGGCGGAGCTAATGAAGGTAAATGGGAAATATGTCCGCAATGATTAGAGCAATATGTGTATTAAATCTGGTGAAGATCAGAGCAACTATGTCCAAGTTAAGGCCTTCCACGCATTAGGGGGCGCAATGGAGCCTGCTTACAGCTATGGGCCAAATCGCTGTACAGTCTCACAAAGCCCCCAGGTGTTTATGTGTTCGCCAATTTTTGTGAGTTTTCGTATATATTGAGGCTGTCAAAATTGTGCCAAAGGGCTAAAACCAATTAGGGGGTGCTGTAGAGCAACCATACCACTCCCAAGCCTAAATGTGAATTCACATGAAAGAGTTTACTATTCTGTACATGGCTGCAAAATTTTGAGAGACAAAGTTCTCAAACAAGTGTTTGTAAAATGAAGATTTTTGCAGATTTCAGAAATTTTGTAATTTTTTCTAAAAATAGCTCCATCCTCAAAATTTGGTATATTAACTTATTACTTTTTTCCAGATTAAGGCGCACGTTAGGGGGCGCTATGGAGCTCCCTGGCAATGCCCGAGTCCAAACACAGTTTTTGTGCGTTCTAACTCTCCCAAATAATCCTTACAAAAACAATAGGGTCCTTGCAGTTTCACTGCTCGGGCCCTAACTACTTCTTACAAATAGCAATGCAGATTAAGACTAGACAATTTCCTAGGCAAATGTTGATTTGGGACTAAATTGGGTTGAAGCACAGCCCAAACACTGCTACTCGGGCACAGAGATATCATGCAGCACCTGAAAACCCCCAACTTCCGTCAACATATTGGCGTGAATATTAGCTGGCTATTTTTCCTAGACAGTGAATGGCGATGAACATGGCGGATTTTGTGAGAGACGAAGAGGATGACTTCTCAGACAGTCAAGATCCAGAACCATACCTCTACGAACCAGAGTTTTCAGAAGAGGAGCTGCGTGCTTTGGAAATAGAACACCAGGAGGAGGAGGTTGCGATCGCTCAACAGCCCGAGGATGTGAGGATGAGAGCCAACACAAACTGGTGGTGTGAGTGCGGGGGAATATGCCAACATATGACCACGGAAATGAGCGCGCCTGCAGTTGTATCACAGCTACCGATGATTTCTCGGCGTTGATCCATCCTGCAGTCTTTTTTCGGTGCGATAAAGTCAACTGGAAAAAACACCGAATGGACCCAATAAACAGCTGTCCACAGAGTAAGTGATTATTGTAAACATGATGCATGGTTATTTTACGGGATAGATCGACCCTTATTAGACCTGTACCCACACAGAGTTGCTGCGTGATATCTCTGTGCCCAAGTAGCAGTGCTTCGGCTGTGCTTCCACCCAATATAGTCCCAAATCAATATCTGCCTAGGAAATCGTCTAGTCTTAATCTGCATTGCTATTTGTACTCGTGAATATGCAGGCCACAAGATGTAATTAGTTTTTGTTTTTGTTGTTGTTGGGTCACTTTTACTCACGACATGCTAACGGCAACAAAGCATTCCATTCAATATGCTAAGCTAAGCTAGCGGCTGGGCTGCCGGACTGAGACAAAAATGCGTTTACCCACCTATATTAATATAGAGGAGATGGTGAATAACCCTATTTCAACAAACAGGGCGTATTCCTTTAACAAGCCTGTTGTACTGATGCGATGACCAGTTATAGTTTTAGTGCTAGTAGGCCTATTAACAGGTGCAGATTAATTCAGGTATTTTATTATGTGTATTATGAGGTGGTCCGCAAAAATTCATAATTACAAATAGTGGTCCACACACAAAAAAGGTTTGAAAACCCCTGATCTAGACCTACCTGTCTGTAAAGTCTCCTGCGATAACTCCTGTTGTTTGACATTATAACTTGAATTGAATTGGATTTGTTTAATCTTAATCTAATCAAATGCAATTCCATGTTGGCTTGTCCACATTTTGCTTTGGGTTTACACTTTGAGTGGTCCAATAATTGAAGGCATTAACAGTTTATAGGAATTTTACACAGAGGTAACATGTGTACATGTATCCATGACTTCTGCTGTATGGTCACAGAGTTGCATTGATTCAACTGTTAGTATAAGCATGTCCTACAATAATATAATATACTGTATGATGAATATTGGTGTATACCTGTGTATTTTTTTATTAGGGTTAGGATTTTTGTATTTTACTTGTTTACTGTGAACCATCATATCTGTCTTGCAACTAAACGCTTTCATACTATCAACCATATACCTCAGTTAACTAGTGTTTTTCTATGTCTTAAAGTGATGGTTCGGAGTAATTTCACCCTAGGGTCCTTTGCACCATGACCTCGAGCCAAACACTTTTGTTGCATCTCTTTTCGGTGTTGTAATTTGTAGACGGCCCTAAGCACTCGTCTTACAGCAGCAACAACAACAGCAGAGAGCAGAAGCCAGCAGGCAAGTGTTATTTACATAAACTTCTGGTGTACTTACAAACTTTCCAATCCATCGTTTTATGAGAGCATAACCTATTTGTACTACTGTAGACGTTTGGTATCATTTCGGGCATTATTAGTGGGGTAATGTTAAGAGACACTTCGGATCCATTAGCCCCGCGCTAAGCTATTCAGCGGCTAACGCTACTCTACGCTAACTCTCCCAATGTTCGACCCAGGTGAAAAAAGCTTCTGGGGAGGGTTTGGCTCAAGGTCATGGTGCAAAGGACCCTAGGGTGAAATTACTCCGAACCATCACTTTAATGACCACTTAAAACGCTTTACACACTACGGTCCACATTCACTATTCACACACACGTATGTATACACTGGTGGCCGAGGCTGCCATACAAGGTGCCACCTGGTCATCAGATAAACATTCACACACCGATGGCGCAGCATCGGGAGCAATTTGGGGTTCAATGTCTTGCCCAAGGACACTTTGATACTTTGACTGCAAGGCCAGGGATCGAACCCCCGACCTTCTGCTTTGTAGACGACCGCTCTACCTGTACGACCGCTTGACTGTCATGTGAAATCACTTTTCACGGTTCTATCTGTTCAATTCTTAAAGGGGTGATAGAATGATTATATAGGGTATTTCACACTGTTCCTTAAGGTCTCCTAATGGGGTATTTAACATTGGTTGGGCTGAAAATGGCCCGGGTGCTGTTCTATGCGCCCTAATGCAACCCTGTGATATAGCCCTATATGAAAAGAGAGATTTTCTCCCTTTTATGGTATGCTCATGAATATTTAGATGAACTGATCACTGATTGGTTGGTTTCCAACGAGCGAAGCTGCAGAGCAAAGACACACGGTGGGGGGGGGGGAATTTGAACAACACATAGGACAGCAACACAATCCCCCTTTTCCTTTTGAGTCTGACCTTCTCAGCACCACCTTTACCTTTTCTTTTTTGGCTTTCCATCATGTTAATGTTACCGATAGACTTCCAAACGTGCGGCCGGACAGCGGCCGCAGCGCCGCCGGAGCAGGATTGGCTGAAGCAGCGGAGGCCAGAGAAAATATCCCTGGCTGGCTGCAAACTTAATTTCTGCTCCGACACGTAAACTCATCAACTAACGTTACTGTACAAAGCACCAGAGACACAGTTTAGTTACAGTTTAGTCATCCACCAGTGTGTACACACACACAGACACACACACACACACACACACACCAATGCAAAGTTTCGACACTTTCATTACAACTAGTGTTGTTGTAACGTTATACTTGGGACATAAAAAAGCTCCACTTCCAGACAAGGAATCACAACTCGCGCTGTAGCTAGTTCAGTGTCTCAGCGTGGGGACATTTAGCGGAGAGTGAAGCCCACAGACAGAGTTGTAACTACTATGTTCTTATCATGTCTCGTCCTGGTGGCTCCACAGCCCCTTGTTCCCTGAGGATCCATGTTGGGAACAAAAAAAACAACAACACACTGTGAACCGCCGCTGGCAGGCAGCTCCACAGCAGCAGCAAAAGCTGCAGCAGCACACCGCCCATTGCAAGTCCTCTGCACCGCCGCGTTAGATCCACAACTCCTGCTCCATTGTCCGATATCTACTCCTTGATTAAGTTCGGAACACTTTTCTCTGTGTCTACATGTACACATGTGGGCCAGTATTCCGTTGTACAGCCTGGAAGACTGCATTTACGACCGTGGTTCATTTTCAATATCCTTGAGAAACTTCCAAACTTTCTTCTTTGTAATTGCCGTGGAGCAGCTCGCAGCTAAACTAGAGTCTGAGATCTACGCGACCTACATTCAGAACACCAGCTGGTCTCAGACCAGTTGTCTGTATGTAAATTTTGGGGCATGACAAAGGTACAGACCAAAGCCAATTAAGGTACAGCCATTGAGTTGACGTCAACTATTAGCTTCGTTGAGATTCGGCCATTTTCAGCAGCAGTTTCAAATTGTGAGATTTGCATAGGACAGAGGTGTCAATGGGACTTTGACGTTTTACTTATGTCCAATTTACCCACCAAACTGTCGTTATTCAACTATGACAAGGTAAACTCGGTTTTGCATTCTATCACCCCTTTAATACTTTATTGATTAATACAGATCCAGATAGGACGGTGGTCCACCTATTAGTAACCTCTGGGGGGATGGAGGTTAACAAGGGGTTTTAATTTTGGTCATTTTGCTAACAAGGGGGATGGACTGCCCCCTCTTATTGCCTACATTAGGGAAAATTGACCTTGTGCATAAACTTGTTGGGAATGGTTAAAAACTGTTCTAACCTGTTCAGCAAAGCTCCGTATTCTACATATAATACCAACTGTTATTAACATTGTTAACATGGTAAGATCAAATAAGAAAACAGTAATGGAATCTCAAACAACTAAGTGTGTAGAGTAGCAGATGGTGACAGCTGCCAGTGGACAGTGCTGTGAGAGGGAGGTTAAATGTCTAAGAATTACTTCCCCAACTTTATGCAACAGCTTTCTTATTAGCAACAACAAATAATGTCTCTGCAACAGAAGGTCTTCGTGTTTCATTTAGGAGCCATGAAATGTTAATATAACATCTTTTAACAAAAGTAGAGTACACATCCAGTATTCGACCCTGTAGCTTGAACAGTACCCTATTCTTTTGTTCAGGCTCTAGCCGTACATTGGTTTATTAATACAGGCTTGTGGCAGGGTCCTAACAGACGGAGCAAAAAGGTGAGACATATGGTGCTTTTCCATTACATGGTACCTGCTCGACTCGCCTCGACTCTACTCGCCTTTTTTGGTTTTCCATTACGAAAAAAAGTACCTGGTACCTGCTAACAGGTACTTTTTTTAGTACCTCCTCAGTAGAGGTTCCAAGCAAGCCGAGGCGAGCCGAAAAGGTGATGTGAAACCCTGCAGGCTGCTGACTGGTCGGAAAGAATCGTCACTGATCACTGCATTGCTAGCGAGAGACGGCATTTTTAAATAGTTTAGCCAGCGGTGTTTTTTTGCTGCCGGAGGCTCCACGCAGAGCTTTCTCCGTAGCATACAAGTGGCCTGATGGTTATACTTGTGCGCTGGTGTGTGCATGTGTGATGTGTGTGTGTCGAGTGGCCGTGTGTGTGTGTGGGGAGCTAGTGAGCGAGGGAGAAGTGAGAGAGTGACGGCGATTATCTCCGCAGCAAGTAGCGACTCTAGAGTCAAATATATGTGACCCCGGTGGGAAATCTGGAGCAGTAAACGTTAACTATCTCTTTGATATCATGTTGTTTACAGAGACGGAGAACCAGGAAATGAGCCGGGGATATGCGGGGATATGTCAATGGGAAAAGCAAGCTACTAAGCCACGCCCACGGCAGTCGCTATGACGACCAGCCACGCTGAGGCGATACTAAAATCTGCAATGGAAAACGGACACACGCGAGTCGAGGCGAGTAGAGTCGAGTCGAGGCAAGTCGAGCAGGTACCATGTAATGGAAAAACGCCAATATACAGTCAGTTACTAGGGGTGGTACGGTTCATGAAAAAACACCCAAACCGCTCGGTTCGCTAGTCTCGGTTCGGAGCGTGTGTGTACCGCACGGTTCGTCAGTACACTGTTAATGTGCACTAACCTCTTACTGCCGTAGTGCCCACTTTATACACCTATGTTAAAACACTTACTGGAAATGACGAGCGGGATGGGCGTGACAAACGCAACCCATGGCAGCTGATTGGACGATCGCGTCACATGGGTCTGGCTGGTCCCTAATTTCAAAACAGACTGTCATGGCGGCTCGTTCAGAATACGATCTCATATTGTACTAATATAGTTCACTGAAACGTGTTTCTGAAAACATTTTAAGCGAGAAATAGGCCATGCAGTTGCTGAATCTGTCTTCATTTCAGATCGACAAAGATCAGTTTAAAAGATTTTCATCAGATTTTGAGAGACAACGAGCCGACCGCTCCTCAAGTGGAGTGTCTATATATACTGTCTATGAGTGGGGCGCCGCTGCAGGTCACGTGACCTGCAGAAATGTCCAGTGGGAGAGAGGCTGCCCAGAGCTGGAGGATGCGCCAGCGTCGTTTATAGTCTGGTGTGTGGGAACATTTTGGATTTCACGTTACCTATGATGAAATAAAACAATATAGAACTGCCACTGTGTGCATGTTTTTTGCAACATGCATTCAATATGCTAATTTTAGCTTTATGCTGAAGTATATTCTGGAGTGTTAAAGAAAAAATAAGAACCGTACTGAACCGAAAACCGTGACCCTAAAACCGTGATACGAACCGAACCGTGGGTTTTGTGAACCGTACCACCCCTATCAGTTACATGATTAATAATGTTATATTTCACACCAAAACAAAACATTTTATCCAAACAACAGCAATGTAATTAGTACAGTCAGAGGCACATGTTAGTGCCAAATTAAATTATCTAAATCATAAACTGTATTTTGAAAATTTAATTTAATGGGCAATTATTAGCTGCATGCATTGCACCAGGAGTTGGACATATTTAGATGGAACTTGTTACGATTTTGGGAACAGGGACAGGTGAAAAGGCATTGGAGAAATGTTTCCAAAAGCAGATCAAAGTTATTTTAACAATTCATTTATTAAGAAATAATGTTAGTCACCTCATAACAGCCTACACATTCCACTACCAACAGGTCTTATGCACCACATCAAGATAGTTCTAACACTACATGTTATATTTTGTCTCATGACATTGTGGGGCCATGTTGGAGGGACAAGACAAGTTGCTGTCTTTCTACTGGTTGTTAACAGTATATTGATCAGGTGCCTTGACAAGACCTTTTCAGAGGTAAACACACAGACAGATGCAATAGTGAGGAGTCAATAGACTTGCCATTAGAGAGGGAGGATCATTTCTCTGCATGACTGGTGTCTATGCTATTTCAGGTACTTCAAGTACTCTAAAGTTCACATCTAATTTTTTTTTTTACCTTTATTTATTCAGGGAAGGTTTACTGAGAGGAAGCCCCTCTTCTGCAGGAATGCCCTGATCACATTCACACAGTTACACATTCACAGCTGGAGGCTTTCCAGTACAACCACAGTCTGATCTGCTGCCACTGAGCAGCTCCACTGGAGCGGAGTGGGGGGGGTACCTAAGTGGTGGCTGCTTTTTCACTCACCCCACCCAGTCCTCCCGGTCACAAGCTCGCTTCTCTAACATTTAGGCCACCACTGCCTAACCCATCGGACATGACGAGTGTACAAGGCCCATTTGGTAAGGCTGGTTAACCCTTTAGTGTCAGCAGGGGGCAGCAGGGTGGTCGAGCACTCACTGAAACTGGACTTTAATGGCAGGACTGATGCTGGCTCGCACCTGCCCTGCCAAAGTGCCCTTGAGCAGGACACTACTAAATCCTGCAGTACAGGGCTGGAGATACACATAGCACCTGGGTGCTGGGCTCTGCGTGTCAGGTGATTTCTTTGAAGACGACTGGCAACTCAGTGGAATTTGGTGTGGACATCTTTCTGTGGCACACAACCAGACTGTGAGCAGGATACTTATATGGCAGCATACTATACAATTGTGACTATGCTTATATCCAGACTGTTGGTGGCACACCATGAGCTGAGACCTTTTGTACTTTTTGGTGACTTGGCCCAGCATGCTTTGTGGTGGACCAATACTCACTAGAAGGCTTCACATGAAAAATTCCAACTGCCAGGTCCTCCACTGATGTCTAAGGTCCAGACATGAAAATCACTCACCTTTTCGGTGAAATTCGCCGTTTTGAAACCAAAATAGGTGACCTACGTGAATCGTGTAGATTCGATGAGAAAATGTTTAAGTGGGGAGAGGGGGAGTGCCACTCGATTTCTGGCGTATGACTATTTTAGAAAAATAAATTAAAAAGTCCACATGGGATTTGTTTTTATGCGCTGGATTTAACCATATTTAACCAATCATCGAACTTCCACCAACCAATGAAACGAGTTCCACCAGCCAATGAAACGAGTTCTAGCCAATCAGATGCAAAGTAGGGTGGGTCTTTGCCGAAATGTCAGAGTGCGGTGCCGATGTGGTCTCCGTGGTAACGCGGCTATAAAAAAAATGGAGGCAAAGTTGATCAAACTTGGAGCATGTAGATACAGGCAGCTTTAGTTGAGAAAGGAGTTAAAACAAATGGCGCTGGGCATGAATAGAGGACAAGAAGAAAAGGGTGGAGACGGGAAGCCGTTTAGCACTTGGTGCCTCAAATTGAGGGAGCCGTGTGCTTGCTTCTGCAGCGCATGTTTTGGACGGCAGCAGCGGTAAGACAGGGCTTGCTAGTCATTAGATGCTAGTCACAAAGCTTCGGTCCGTGCACTTTGTGATATGAGTAAGTTACCGGCAACGACCGCTACCGTTGCGACTGTGACTGCGCCTTCACTGACCGACCGTGATACAAACAATACGTGTGCACGTTCATAGCGGAACATGATGAGTAAAAGCTATCTGAAGCCCAAACTGCCCTGACAAAGCTGTCTGTTTGTACTCAGCATGGCAGGTATTTAAACATAACGGCCTTGTCCCAGAGTTTAGACTTCTAGCTATATGAAAAGATAAACAATGCCACGTTTTTAATAAATGTAAATAAAGCAGCTAATATCAACATGGACAAAATCTAGAATGTACTAATTCGCTTTTTTGATGATGACCTGGCCAAAGTAATACATTTTAGTTTTCACAATGATTCATTGTAGGATTATGATATTATTGCAATATGTAAATCCACATTGACTCTTTATTTAACATATGGTTGGAAGAAGTAAAAATGTATCCAAAACTTTTTAGTCTTTAAAAATTATGACTTTTATTATTGTGTCAGAAGGACTTAAACTGTTTTGCCAGTCAAATTAACTTTAATGAGTGCATATTGAAATATTACACTGTTGGTTTGCAAAAAATACATCTCAAAATGCATCAGATTGAGGCTTTAAAATATGGAATATTTAAATTTTTCCTCCGGGGCAGCATGCCCCTGGACCCCCCTAGAGGGGTAATATCCTTCTCACCTTTTTCACCCCTGACCCGTTTTCATGCCTGAAGATCGAGGCAGTGTCAGTCATTTTTAATATTGCTGTTGTGCAGCAATTTAAGGATGACTGTCTTAGATGTAAAATTATCTTTGAGAAAAGGATCCATAGACATCACTATTCTAGAGCAAAATAGTTCCATAATGCAGCACTATGACTTTTCCAACAAAGTACTACCAGCCTAAAGGTACACAAAAACCTGTCTCTGGTCTGAAATCAGCTAAGGCTTTAAACTTTCTTTTTTGTGGGCAAAGTATTGATTATGAAATATTTGAAAACACAGAGATCCTACACCAACAAACCATAGTAAAAAAAAGGGATCATTGGCAAACTAGCTGCACAATTTGGACCAAATCCAGTGCAAACCAAGTCACTTAGCTGATCTAAGGTCAGACATAACCCTTTAGCACATCACCTGTTTATCACTCTGTCACTCTCTCTGTCCGTCCAGTACCTTAACAGAGCACTATGCCATTCCAGTTTGTAAACATATTGAATAGATTGCTATGCGATAAGTTCTCACATCATGTTGCATAAAAAGTAATATTTGAAGAGAAAGCATAGGAAATTTCTTTGCAGAGATCATTTTGTAGATCAAGAGATCATTCAATTTTGTACAAACACAAAATAAAACTATGAACCTGAAAATGCTTTACAATTGATCACCTTTAAAGTGCTCATATTATGCTCATTTTCAGTTATATCAGAATAGGTTCACATGGTTTAATTATAAAAAAAAAACACAATATCTTTGTTATACTGCCCATTGCTGCAGCTCCTCTGTTCACCCTGTGTGTTGAGCTCTCTGTTTTAGCTACAGAGTGAGGCATCTCACTTCTGTTCCATCTTTGTTGAGAGTCGCACATGTGCAGTACATAGGTAAGGACTACTAGCCAGCCAGAAGCAGAGTATGATGTGCACAAAAAAGATATATAACACAATAAAGGAAAGGGAAAAAGCCAAAAAGCATAATATGAGCACTTTAAGGGACCGTTCGGAATTTATGGAATGGACCACCGGAGGAAACTAGGGGAGGGTCATGTCCATCCATCCATCCATCGTCAACCACTTATCCCGCGCACAGGGTCGTGGGGGGGCTGGAGCCAATCCCAGCATACGTCGGGCGAAAGGCGGGGTACACCCTGGACAGGTCGCCAGTCCATCGCAGGGCGGGGAGGGTCATGTCTTTTTATTATTTGTTGAGGGAAGGGTCACACAAGATTTTTTAATCGGGGGGGTCACCCAACTTTTGTATTCATGAAAACAGCAAAATTTCAAAGTGGCTTGTTTGGTGCATATTTTTTCATGTAGCTCTTAGTCTCGACCCTCCTTTGCTACCAGATGGGTCTGACCCATGAGTTTGCTGTGGGGCAGGGGGAGCACTGTCCCCCTGGTGGCTGAAATGGGTAATTGCATTGTTTAAAAAATGAGTGGAATAATTACGTCGGCATGACCAGATATTTTATAAATATCTTAAATAACACAAAACTAAATGTTGGTAGGTAATAGATCTGATTTCATATACTGCTTTAGTAAACATCATATTACCTGGCTGACGATGGGAGCAGCAGGACGTAAAAAAAGAAAATTACTGTTGCACTAGTCTGGACATCTTGCCGTGCCAACCGTACAATAAAGGTTTCCTAAATGCCATGTATATACATTTGATGTCATCTTACTAATTGATTGCAGGTTTTGTGTAGATTTGGACTTTTATACGTTTATTCCACTTTGTTTAAACGGCGAAGTGAAGAGGCCTCGTTCACCTGTTTGGAGCTGGCTGTTGAATGTGACGAACGTAGTATAGGCCTTGCTGGATACACCGTGACTCTATTTATGGATCTACTGATCGCTATGGATTACTTTTTTATTCATGTCATTGGATTACTGCAAAATACGGATCTTTTTTCTTAACATTTTATGGTGTGACTGTGCTTGGTTTCTGCGTTTGGAGAGGCATCTCAACAGACTGTAGGTCCAACACTGATTGTTCACTGTTACATTTTAGTTGAATTTAAGTGTCGGGGCATTCCGCCACCGTCTGTCTATTGCATTCCAAGACAGCCGTGCTGCGATTGGATTTCATAAGGATGAATTGTTAAATTGTTACAATGTGCAGCATGGTGGCTCAGTGGTTAGCAGGGCTTAATTTGAGCCGGAACACGCCGGAACATGTTCCGGCACCTCCGAATAATTTAAAATCTGCTTTAAAAATAAACATATATGTTTTGGAATATAATGTTCAGCTTCGGCAGCTTTACCTATGTGCTAAAATATACAATGACTGAGGAAGCCTAGTGACGAGTCCATAGCAACCAGTGTTGAATTTGTTATTACCCAGTGTCCTTTGCTGAATAGTCTCAATGTTTTATTGTTTTATTTCATGTGAATACTAGTTTACTAGAGGAGTAACTTAGTATTTGAAGTAATGCAGTAGTGTTAGTGAGTAAATCTGCTGAAATGGCCCCCACACCATAACACAGGAGTGGGATGCGTCAGATGAGAAAGCAGAGGTTAACGCATGTATGCTATGGCAGTAAAAAATCAAATCGCATTTGTACATATTTGCTAAGTGCAAAGGGGAGGGTCATGCCTCTTTTTCAAATCATTTTGGAGGGTCATAGAAAAATTATTACTGGTGAGGGGAGAGTAAAGTCTTTTTAGCCTAAAGGTCCCAAAACTCTGCTGGTGGCCCCTTAAATAAGTCATGAACAGTCCCTAAGTAAAATGATTGAATACTGGTGGTACAACACAGCACCCAAACTCTCAGCAGAGAGGGCTGCTCTCATGCCATACCTTTGAGTACATAGCTCCACTCAGGACTAGACCGTTGCGGATCCAGATGATGGACACAGCAGGTTTGGCGTTGTCTGCATGACATGTGAGGTTGAGGTGGTCACCAGCCCGCAAAGTCACCACCGGGGCCCCCACTATCACCGGGTCATCAGGAGGAACTGTGGAGCGACAGTTAGATGTTACATCCTGGTGTACTGCATTTCATCATTCGGTTCAAATAAAAGCATACATGTTGTAAAGCTATATATTAATATATTAATATAACAAGTGCACACTAGAGGTGCACTGTTTGGCATATGAATGGACTTCCACTTGTTATTTTGAGTACATAGTGCGTTCACCCTGACGTATTGTAGCTAAATGCTGTGCACTGCAAGTACCCGGATGCCGAGGGCTGTATGCTGTAAAGCTTGTAACGTGGATGAGGGATGAAGCCATGGATGAGCTCTGTTCACGAAATTGCAGGCTAACCCTAATAGCTAGCGCTAGCTAGTAGCTACTAGCACGACATAATGATTAAATCTCCTTGGTTGTCTAAATACATCCACTGTTTATTTAGATAAGCATGTAAACCAGGAACAATGAAAATACAATGTTTAACATTAGTGAAAATTTTAGACAATGAAAACGGCGAGATCATTAGTTTGCCACTTGTAAGAGACACGAGAGAGAAGCTCATGAACGAGCATGTTGCTGCCGGTTGCTAGGACAACACAAACAAACTGTTGCGCATGTCTATCGTGACGTCATGGGCCAGTCAACGCGGAAGAGCCGAGCTCCATGTTTGCTTTATGCGCTTTTGAGCACTCTCATTGGAACGTACGTGGCTTCCCGCCGAACACTGTATCCAGTTCTCTTAATACATCCATGCACTGGACACTATTCGCTCTCAACGGTCGCCATCTTTTTTTGGCCTTTTATTGCCTTTATTGACAGACAGATTAAGTCAGAAATTAATGTACTAAGCAAACTGTAACTGTTGCTGTTTCTAGTGATGGCCAAATAAAGCCTTATGAAGCTTTGTAAATAAGTAAGTAAAATTTATTTATACAGCGTTTTTCACAGACAGGGTCACAAAAGTGCTTTACCATGTGCAGAGACGATAAAACATAGTAGAAAATAGTATAAGAATAGAATAAAGTACAAATACAAAACATTATCAATAAATACAAGACATAGGTTACCCAAAAGCTAGCCTGAACAAGTGAGTCTTCACTTGTCCCTTAAAACAGTCCACATTCTCAGCAAACCTAATGCTGGTTGGCAGAGCATTCCAGAGTCTGGGTGCCATAAGGCTCTATCCCCACATGTCTTCAGACGAGTGCGTGGCATGGATAGCAGATCTTGGTTGATAGACCTGAGAGACCGGGAGGGGGTGTGTAGGTGAATTATGTTGGCAAGTTAAGCATGGGCCTGACCATGTAGAGCCCTATAGGTTATGGTGAGAATTTTGAATTGGATCCTATAGGTTACAGGAAGCCAGTGAAGGGAGCAGAGTAGAGGAGTGATATGGGTGCGCCTGTTTGATCTAGTAAGTAGCCTAGCAGCAGCGTTTTGAATGGATTGCAGGCGGTGAAGGACAGATTTGTTGAGTGAGGAGAAGAGTGAATTGCAATAGTCAATACGGGAGGAAATGAAGGCATGGATGAACATCTCCAGTTCTGACTGAGAGACCACAGCCCTTAATTTGCTAATGTTGCGTGAGTGGAAAAAACTGTATTTGGTCAAAGATTTGATGTGAGTTTTTGTGATCCATTTCCAGAGCCCACTAGATGGCACTCTCTGTTTAACAAAGGGTTGAAAGCACACCAAATTTCGAACTTCTGGCAATTTTGAGATTTACTCTGCAAGTCATTCTGGCCAAGAGCCCATTCAAGCCCATTTCCAATTTTTCCAAATCGAGGCACAAATCACAACTGTTGAGGCAGGCTTTACACAATGACAATAGCGCAGCGACAGCAAGCAGCTTTTTTGTTTACATTTAACATGACGGCCACCGAAGCGCAGCAACCCGTTGATGCCGCTGTTGCTGCTACGTCACCCGGGTCGTTTGTCTGATTGGTTAAAGGACTATCCAATTGCGCCCAGAGGCATTTGAGCGGCGTGTGTGAGAGCCCGCCGGCATTTGAGCGGCGTGTGTGAGAGCCCGCCCACCGACTCTATACTTAATGTGATTGGCCTGACCAGAGTTACAACTGAGAAGGGTCTGGTGTCAACCAGGCTAATTTCTAGCAATAAGTTGTTTCAGTTTGACCTTGTTACAAGCATTGAACAATTTAAATAATCATTTTCAGATTTCGCAAGTGAATTATTTTACTTTCAATCCAGCAAAACCTATGAAAAAGAAGCTAAAGTGCATTTGTTGTATTTGATGCTTCTGATACAGAGTACAATCCTTGGGAAGATTACGAGAGCAACTATTAAAGGTACAATATGTAACTTTTCTGCATTAAAATGTCTAAAAATGACCATACCTATGTTATATATATTTTTGAGTTGTGTAGTTACACTATCGCAAATGTTTCCTATTAAATGGCAAACAGAGAGAAATCTGTTATTTTATTTTCAGACATGTCACGTTTCATTTATTCGCCCGTCAGTGGTGTCATATAACCTTTCACCATCTAGTTACTCATAACTTACTCAAACACGGGCACCCAGATGCTACGTTGGAGAGTAATTGTAAATCATACAATGTCACAGAAAAAAATTACTGGTAACACTGCTTTTTCTGCCAAAAGGCATCATTTTGTGATTAATTAGATGCCACTTTGCAACACAGTAATACAGCAGAAACCTTATTTATTGAACATATCAATATTAATCCATCTTAATGTTACTACAATGTATGTGCTGGTTGACAAGTAGCTAACGTTAATGCTAGCTAGCTAATGCTTGGTGGATATCCTATAAATACACCTTCATAAAGACCATGGATAAAAGCAGCACTGCGCTAACCCACGAATAAGTTCACTAATAACGTTAGCAGTATAAATAGACGATTAATCTAATGCTAATTTAGCCAGCTAGCACACTCCGGTCTGTCTGCCTCACTCCCCCGGCACAAAGAGACTTCATTCGGGATGATAGCTGACAACACAGCCGGGACATGTAGCAATAGCTAGTTGCTGTTAGCCCCAGCGTCAGGAAACAGAGAATATCAGACCCAGGCATCCTGGTCACAACATCGGCCATCCATAATGTTAGCTAGCTACGTCTCCATTGTACCGAAAATCTCCTCCCTGCCGAATTTCTCCCCCCTTCGCGTTTAGCTTAGTTAGCTAGCTAAATTAACCCGACAAAAGGTGGGTTATAGCCTGACAAGCCAGACCCACATCAAAATGTTGGGTCTGGGAATTCACCATTGACAGGGCTCAATCCGAGGGGCGCAACCCGGTCTCACGGCAGTTCGTGTAAATGTCCACGTTATTCTTAATCTATTGATACGTGTTCACGGAGACGTTTTTCTCATTTTTTACGTGTAAATGTCACATTATTTTTTACCTGTAAATGTCACATTATTTTCTCGGGGAAAGGACGCCGGGAGGCGGCCGAAAAAGTCGCTCCATAAGCCGGGAGGCGCCCGCGAGGCGGCCCGCTGGGGACGCCCCACAATAACGGGATGGCAGAGGTTGGGTTTAGGAAAAAACTTACGGGGAAAGGGCGCCTTAAACGCCGGGGAAAGGGCGCCTTAAATGCCGGGAGACGCGCCACAGTAACACGCGGGACAAAACGCCACAATAACGGGATGGCGGAGGTTGGGTTTAGGAAAAACTTACAGGGAAAGGGCGCCTTAAACGGCGGGGAAAGGGCGCCTTAAACGGCGGGGAAAGGGCTCCATAAACGCCGGGAGACGCGCCACAGTAACACGCGGGACAAAACCCCACACGCAGGGACGCCATCCCCGGGAAACAAAGCGCCGCAAACGGGACGCGATCTCCGCTCGCCCGCGTGAAAGTCCTGTGTTGTTTGAACCATCTACCACCCCGACCAACCTCCCTACGCGGATTTTCGGCTTTTTATATTACTCCCTACAATTTCGTGCTGTGGCCACAAAATATGCTTCCCATTGAAATACATTACTTTACATTTTCATGTTGTCCACCACGTAAAAAACGACAAAAACGTCTCCGTGAACACGTATCAATAGATTCAAATAACGTCACATTTACACGAACTTCCATGAGACCGGGCTGAGGGGCGGGATAAACAGTTGTCTTTCAAATTCCCTCTGCACGCAATAGGATAGCACTACAACCAGGCAGAGCAACGAAGAAGGAAGAAAAGCTAGTTGATAGATTAAACTTTTGCCGTATCCGGTCGGCAAAACTCCGAACACATCTTCCTTTTTTAAGAATGATTTCTGTACCATTCTTTGCTCTTTTCTCAAAGGAAAAGCTTAACTCCAAGGCCCCGTTTACACGAAGGGAAGACGCAGATATTTTCCTGCAGTTTGGCCTCTCATTTACACGAAAACCCCGTTTTTATCACAGAAAACAATTATTTCTAAAAACTCCGGCCAAAGTGGAGATTTTGGAAAACTTTGTTGGCATGTTTGCATGTAAACTGAGACAAACGGAGGTTTAGGCAGCCGAGAGACAGACAGAGGACGTGATTGGTTGCTGTTGTTGCTATTGTCGGGATTCTGATTGGCTAACGTGGGCTTGAGCTTCTCGTTACACTGCCACCTACAGGTCTGGCATGCTCTTGACGGCATTGACGGCATATATACACGGGTACATATAAACGAACACTTTTCTGAAAACTGAGAGGTTGAAATGTCCGTTTATGAAAATAGCTGGCCACGTGTAAACGTAGCACAAGTCTTCCAGAAGACCGCTGTTCCGGGGGGGGCGGCGCAAAACCCCCCCCCCCCTTTTTTTTTTTTTTTTTTTTTTTTTTTTTTGTTTTTTTTTTTCAACGCTTTTTTTTTTTTTTTTTTTTTTTTTTTTTTTTTTTTTTTTTTTTTTTTTTTCAGACGATGCCTCTGACATCCCTGGCTGAAAAATAATTTTGCTGCCGCTAGGATGCATCTAGATTTCTAGGCTAGATGGGTTAAACACCAAAACGAATAGTTAAGATTACAAAAAAGTGAAGGGGGAGATTGGGCAGCTGGGAGATGTTCTCCTGCTGCTGACAACCATTCGAACATTGTCGCCGTCCTGGATATTCCCCCTGCAATCCCCACCCACACCCGTCTCTCAGTCTCATTGAGTAGCTAGCTAGCGTTACAACAAACCCCTCCGCCCGGTAAAATCCAAAAGGTGACATTGGCATGTGAAATATACTGTGATAGTGTGGTTTTACCTGGTAACGTTAGCCGCTAATGTTAGCTTGCTGGCTCACTAGCTAACTGGTCAGCTAGCTACCAATACAGATTGAATCAAGAAAAACTTAATTATGTTGGGGAAACTGCAGCTATTTTATAAGCATGACATGAATAAACTTTACTAAACGTAACATGAATAAACTTGAATGGGTAAACTCGTCCGTAAACAGATGCATTCTAATCGATGATAGTGTTTAGCAATAAAAACTCCCATAATTCCACGCAACTTCCCAACGTCATCAAACGTCTGGGTTTACAATCCATTGTTTTGGTTGAGAGACCCATAGCGGCAGAAAGTTACATATTGTACGTTTAATGAACATCAATTAATAAATACATTTTGAATTGAGTGCATTTAAAGTGAACTGATTGTGCTTTTCACAAAATCTGTAAATACTCTTCAAATAAATAGCACACCTAAGTGATTACTCAGAGGCACAAGTCAAACAGAACTTCAACTTTGAGAAACAAGCCAATAAGCAGGATAAATCTAATGACAGAGACCCTGATTACATTCTAGATGAATGGATCTGATCAGCCTGGATTTTATTCAGACTTGAGTAAATTATTGATTGAAGTCTCAGCTCATTAGAAAACAGATCTGGGGCAAGCCTTAATCAAAGGCAATATGCAGATGACACATTCTGAATGCTGAGAAGAAAGTTCAACACAGCTCTCCCTCTAATGCTCAACATGCACTTTTCATACACGCTTTGACTGACTGGAGAGAGTGTACTTTGTACTTCCAGCTCAGAATTTACTTGGTGCAGTGTGTTCTTTGACCAACATGTTATTCAAATAAACAAATTCCCCAAACTCACTTTTCCGTAAAACAGTTTGAAACATGGATTTGTGTTTGTAACTACCATATTGGCCCCAATATTTATTTCCCTAGACATAAGTGTAAAAAAAGTGGGGTGCTCTTATATTCAGGTCTGGACACGAAATAGCAAGCCACTTAATGCAACCCATGACAATGTTTCTGTTGTATATTTATGTTGTACATGTATATGTTATACATAAATTGCAGACCGCCGAATGCCGTGATTGACCAATTGGAATTAATTATTCCACCAAGTCGTGTAATGAAATAACAAAAACCTATGGCTCCAATAGGCTGGTTTGTACTCTGGACAATTAACCTGACTGGATGTCCTCACCTCATAGTTGGTAGGGAAAACATTTGTTCTGTTTGTGTGTGTATGTATGGCTGATATTTATGTATGTGTGTATTTTCAAATACAGTCATGTACAAGACAGGAGGGCTTTCTGAGGATCTAATTAGCTTTAGGGTTCTCCCTAGAGATCTGCTAACTGCTCCATCTTATGCCTTATTCAGGCACCGTTCTCTTGGAGGCCACATAGATTACCTGCCGGACTAAAACAAGGGTCAATGGTCACAGGTCCATGCTCTATGTGGAGTATATTTTCTCAATGACTGCAAATAGAAAGCTTACGGGACAGACAGAAAGGGGTTAGTTCTTTGCTTTCCATCATGCAGTAGTGCTCGAGTACAGACAAAACAAACTGATTATCAGCTCTACTTTCATATGGTTTGTGATGTAATATGCCAGTTTATTACATACACCAAGTTAAAACTAATGCAGTCTAAAACAGTCCTGCAGTAAACACCTGTCCCTACCTTCATGATGGTAGGGACAGTTGCTTCTAATATTTCCTCCACCCCTGTTATATCAATGAGGCTAGACTAAGTAACAGAAACACCTCTCTATGTAATGCATTACAGTTCAAGTACAGATTTATTACAGGACTGTTGTAATAGACTCCATTAGTTTTTTATAGTTGTCAGTTTATTAGGTATACTAAGTGTATTTTGGTAGGTTATTTTAGAGACTATAAAGGCATCAGTCATTTAAGCAAATGCCCCAAAAACGACATTTTCTTTCTTCTAACCCTAATCACGTAATACTGTTACTATTACAAAATTACAAAAGTCCCCCAGCGTTGACAAAGAAAGTTAAAACCCCCTACCCTACTTTGAGGTACTGCAGTGACCACGCCAGCATTTTTAGTGTATTGATATCTCATAGTATGAGGAGCACATGTATAAATAATAGTAAAGGTCTTTGTTTCAAGTTCAAAAAAGCTCCAGAATGCACCAGAAACGTGCAAGCTCTATTTGCATGACAGTAGGTCAGGCATACAAGTCTGAAACGGCAGTGTTTTTTGTTTGTCTATAAAACATGATATTATAGTTCTCATTGTCAAATGAGCTGTCTGTTAAATTATTGACACTGTGCTACACACAGTGCTAAATGGACAACTGAGGAAGGATTTAATTAGTTTTTATGAATGTGAATGTAGCAGATATAAAGCTCATCATCAGAGTTTTGAATTTTTGTTTTCTCTGATGTGCATAATTGTTCTTGATTGGATTAAATTGCAGAGTGTTTTACCCATTACAGATTCAAAAACACACATTGATTCCATACTGTATCTTCTCGGGTATAATACACACATTTAACTTCATCTATTAAGTGTGTAGCCACACTCTTGTAACAATGCCAGTAGCTTCATGTGCAGTTTTATTTCCCTAAACAGGCCAATTTGACTGGTATTAAATGTCAGGCTTATGTCAAAATGATTTGTCAACTTCACCTTCTAGTCGGGTGGAAAGACATCTAAACAAATGGAATCCCCTTATCCATAATTAATCATTTTAATGTATCCCAATTGTCAAATGCCTTAACTCTTCCACTGCTGTCCCCATTAAGCACCCAACAGAAGATTAGTGGGTAAAACTACAACTAATGAGGGAGGTTTGAGCCTAGGTGCTTGGATAATGAAGTGATGCCTTTGAATATATCATACTTTAAATAAGGCAGGGCTGAATCGATAATGCTAATCATGTAGTCCTTGCTTACCTGCAGGCTGCTGTTCTTAGATGCAAAGTCTTTTTTGTGAATCGAGGAAGTGATCCAGAGAGACTCTGGCCTATGAGTAGCCTTTAATTTAAACTCATATCATTGATTTATCTGCCTGATCTATTATAATTTCACATCTTTTACCTCCAACTCTCCTACATGAATTTAATTGTCTCACAATTCATGAATTCATATAGGCAACATGTTTCCATATCAGTGAAGTGAGGAGTTGGGACATACCCAGCACAGTGAGGCGGGCAGGTCGTGATCTGATAGCCGCTTGGATGGCCTGGCACTCAAAGAAAGCGTCATCTTGAATCTCTGTTCTCTGAATCAAGAGGTGATATTCTCCTTTACTGTGGTCTCCAACAATGTCATATCGTGGGTAACCTGCAATGCAAAGGGAGCACAATGTTTGGAGACGTTAACTCATCTATTGTCCATCCATCACATTCCCACATGCAGGGATTCACAAACACAAGTCATTGGGTATCAAATCTGTTTCTGTCAGGGTCTTTTCATGCAGTGCTATTAATTCATTAGCTTTAACTAGTACAAATAAGTGTAACAGTGAATGATGCTTTTTTATTTTTGGTTAACGAGAATGCATGAGAAGAGTCTAGCTGCATAGCTTCAGGCTCGGGCTCGCCTCCCCCCTGTGAGTTACCAATGATCTACCGTGGTCCTCTCTGCTTGGGCATTTATTAAATGAATTCTTAAGGTATTGTTGAGACTAGGCCTGTTGTTCTGGCTTCCTTCCATCTCGTGTACTGGTAGATTATTTCCCTTTCAGGAAGATCCTAACACACTCAGACAAAGAATGTCTTTGAACATTAGATGCTACCTTATCCAAGTCCAATCAGTTGATGGGGGTGGGTTAAGGGTTGGAGACAAATGAAAGTAGAGGCAATAATGAAGGAGGAGGGAGGAGAGGGAATGAGTATGCCAGCTTGTTTTGAGAGGGAGCAAGCTGGAGATGGCGTTGGGAGGCGGAGGATGTGGGTAGAAGGGATCCATTAAATCCAAATGCGCAAAGTAAATAACATTAATGCTTATTGATTCTATCTAAAATACTGCTATTTACTCTACTGACCAACAATCAATGGCTAAGGCACTTTGGGTCCAAACCAATGACAGGATATATGAAAAGTGGCATCTCATTACATTGGAATACAGGACTAATACGTTTCTATATTCATATTCATATTTTTAATCTTTCAATTTCCTCTGGTATAGTTCCCGTCTGTCAAAGGTCCTAAAATATTGGATACCAATTTAAGGTGTTTCTGTCTAGAGCTTCCATTTTGAGCCCATTTCAGTCTGGTTTTAGAGCAGTGCTACAACTGATGTTACCTTGGTAATAAAAAAAACACCTTTCATGTTCATGTTTTGTAGTAAAAGGGTTGTTGAAGCAGTTTTCATGTCTGTCTTGGACTATGTGATGTGATTTATAGACACGCATCATCTTCAACTCTTCAATCTCTAGACACATTTTATCACTCCACCTTGAGATTTATAACCGGTAATGTCTATGGTAAACATTGTTTTTTTTTATGACAAGGCCATGCCCCTTTAGGAGACAGGAAGTGTTCCATACCATTGGCGCTGCTTGAAATGCGCTATCTTTAGTATAAAGGATCTATGATACATACATAACACACACATGAACCCAACACATGAGCTCCTGTCCTCTCTATCTACCTCTGCCAAGCTCAGCAGATAGTGATGTTTGGTCAGGCACCACTGGGTCCCTGGGGTCCCGGTAATTATGTTCAGTGACACCAGGGAAAGGCCCTGGGGTGAGATAGAAAAGATGTAATGGCGGAGAATTGTTCTCCAAGGCCTAATTAGGGGAACACTGCCTATGACAAAATAGGAGCAGAGAAAGGAGGCAAAGGCAGACAGTGTCTTTTGGGGAATGCATCATGTTAACATGTTAAAATATGTCTGCATCACACCACACACCTAGAAATTATTTAAAAAAACCTGCTTTGAGAAATATGTGATTGATTGAGAATATGTGAGATAATGGAACTATGACTAGAAAAAGTAGTTGTAGTAGTTCATGGCGTAGCAGGGCAGTGCAGGGCATTACAGGGTGTAGCAGGGCACTGCAGGGCATATCAGGGCCTAGCAGGGCACTGCAGGGTATAGCAGGATGTAGCAGGGCACTGCAGGGCATAGCAGGGTGTGGAGCAGGACCACGGCGACAGCTGCAACCATGATTAAGCTCCACAGACTAACAAGCATTTCTGGGACATGGATGCACATAGATGGAAGGAGAGAGGAGGTCAGTGTGTCAAAGGAAGTCCGCCGGCAGAATAAACTATAACAGCATAATTAAGAGCTGGTGCAAGGCAAACCTGAGCCAGTTCTATAAGGGTTGGTAGATGAATCTGACAATTATGAAGAGGAGTGCCGTGTCTGTAGCTAAACACCCTCCCCCGCCAGTCTAGGCGAGCGCTGCAACTCCTCACTCCCTAACTACGTATAAGCTTTATCAGAGGAGAATTGTGCTTATGGTGTCTGCCTCCTGAACCCAGACTGGGAGCTGGATAATAATAATAAGGTTCGGAGGTGTTTAGGGCCCAGCACAATAACTTCAGTTTTGTCTGAGTTTAACATCAGAAAATTGTAGGTCATCCATGATTTTATATCTTTAATGCATGCTTGAAGTTTAGCTAACTGACTGGTTTCATCTGGCTTGATTGATAGGTATAATTGTGTGTCATCCACATACCAGTGAAAGTTAATTGAGTGTTTTCTAATAATATTGCCTAGAGGAAGCATATATAAGGTGAATAATTTCACGTGTTACAGCCCCAATATACTCAACCATATGTTATGCAGATAAAGAGAACTGACAAGGTGTCATTCAAAGTGTTCAACCAAACATGAAAATAACTGCTGTGGGGATTCTGTGTTTGACAAGTCTTACAGAATATCAAGAAACATACAAACATAGATTCAAAAGGACTGAAACAAACCCAGGAAGACAGATAAATGATGTGCATGAGAAAACACCTACATGTCAATCAACCTGCAGAAATAATCCTCTAGTTTAAATGTTAAGGTATCTCTGTTTCATCAGAAATTATGTCTTACATCATCATGGAGATTTAGAGAGATTGTGCCTCATGTATGAAAGTTTTTTTATTTTTGTCTTATATTTGTTCTTGCACAGAAAATCCCACATGGTTTTCATTAATGTGTGCTGACAGCAAGTCCCTTGGTACCCACCTGAGTATGTTTATGAATTGCCAGAGGGGAGAGGTTTATACAGTTTGTGTCCGGGGTGATAGGGATTGGCTACAATCTTTCCTGCCTGCCTCATCGTCCTGGAGGCGTACAGGTCCTGGAGAGACGGCAGATTGCAGCCAATCATCTCAGCAGAGCGGATGATATGCCACAGTCTGCCCTTGTCCTTAGCAGAGGCAGAACCATACCAGATGTGATGGAGCAGGTGAAGATGGACTTAATGATGGCAGTGTAGAAGTACACCGTCATTGTCTTTGACAGGTTGAACTTCTTCAGCTGCCGCAGGAAGTACATGTTCAGCTCTCACTTGAGATCCTGGGAGATGAAGGAGCCCAGGATCAGATGGACTCCACAATATTGACTGTGGAGTCACCCAAGTTGATGCTAACCATGGGGGGTGGGGCTGCATCCTTCCTAAAGTCCAAAACCATCTCTGCTGTTTTCAGAGTGATTAGCTCCAGGTTGTTCTGACTGCACCAGGTCACCAGGTGGTCAATCTCCCGCCTATAGTCAGCCTCATCCACACCAGAGATGAGTCCAATGAGTGTGGTGTCATCCGCAAACTTCATGAGCTTGACGGACTGGTGGCTGGAGGTGCAGCTGTTGGTGTAAAGGGAGAAAGGCAGAGGGAACACATGCTGATGGTAGAGAGTCAGAGACTTGTTTCCCAGCTTCATGCGCTGCTTCCTTTCAGACGGGAAATCTGTGATCCACCTGCAGGTGGAGTCAGAAACATGCAGCTGTGTCAGCTTGTCCTGTAGCAGATCCGGGAGGATGGTGTTGAAAGCAGAGCTGAAGTCCACAAACAGGATCCTGGCGTAGGTTCCTTAGGAGTCCAGGTGCCGGAGGATGAAATGAAGAGCCATGTTGACTGCATCGTCTATAGACCTGTTGGCTCTGTAGTCGAACTGTAGGGGGTCCAGGAGTGGGTTGATGAGGGTTTTGAGGTGAGCCAGAACAAGGCGCTCAAAAGACTTCGTAACCACAGTTGTCAGGGCGACAGGTCTGTAGTCATTTAGTCCTGTGATCCTTGTTTGTTTGGGAACAGGGATTATGGTGGAGGACTTGAAGCAGCTGGTACGTGGCATGTCTCCAGTGAGTTGTTAAATATGTCTGTGAATACCAGAGACAGCTGTGCTTTACACACTCTAACCAAAATGTCAGATAGTTGTTATTCAATTGGCACACAAACCGAAGAAAGGCCTGGGTTATGTTTCTACAGAATCCCATCTGAGAAAGAAAACCAAGAGAGGAGGATATTGTGGATATTGGTGCAATTATACGTGGCGTACTAGCAGACCACTGACACTGAAACTGACCACCCAACAAACGACTGCAGTCAAGCTAACCGTATCTCCCATCTCCATGGTCAAACTAGCTAATTTTATTTAAATACTTAACATGAGCAGTGTTACTACATTACTTCCTTCTGTTCCATACCTGTCAAGTATCCCGTTTTGGCCGGGAAAGTCCCGTATTTTCCCCTTCTTTCCCGCCGTCCTCCCGTATTAGTATTTTCCCATAAATCTCCCGTATTTTAACCTGCGTTATTAAAAAATAATAATACCCCAGACCCGAGCGGAGAAAAAAACAACAAAAAAACATTCCCAATCTGAGCTCTGTCACTAGCCTCGCGACAACTGCCACCTGCAGTAGCCTACTACAGGTACTGTAGGTGGCAGTTGTCGCGAGGTTAGTGTGTGAGGCTTTTGTTTACTTATTTTGCACAACTGACTTTATTTTTCACATATATCTGTGTGTAATGGAAGGTATTTTTGGTTGTGTTGTTGACTTTGTTGTTTGAATTTATATTTTGTTATATTTTATTATTTTTATACCGTTTTATACCATATTGTTTTATATTGTGCTAGTTAGTAAATAAAAACATTTAGATGTGCCTAAAATCTTTGTCCTGTGTTTTATCATAATCATAATCAACTAACTAAAGGCAAAATCACAAAATTATTCATCGATCTTGACGTTACAAGTAAAAAGTATCGGTATCGGTGATACTAGCCCTGTATTTACTTGGTATCGGATCGATACCAAAATTCCCAGTATCGCCCACCCCTACCGACTGCTACTGTGGAATGTTATTACAGCAAGTATAAATTATAAGTTTCTTAACTGAGGTATATTGAGAAAGTAAGCTAGGGAGCTCTGCCAGAATGTCATTTACCTTGGCACCGGGAAAGCAATGTATTACAGACCTGCTGGACCTGATGTCTCTGATAATGGAATCCCCCACGATCAGCACAGAAAGTGGCTGTGGAGCAGGACCAGTAGAGACGCGCCCCAGAGATGACACTTGTCTGGCCACTGCCTCCTTCAGCAGCCTGCGTTTTGCGGATGAAGTTTCTTGCGGGATTCGGGTAGGTGAGCAGTAGCTGGTGGAGGGTGTTCTGCTCCTGGATGTTACGGACCGGGCAGCGGGGGAAAAATTTTATTGTCCAGGATGTCAAAACATCTTTTTTTTCTTCAAGGCTGAGCGTTAGGGGGCAGGGGGCCATAGAGAGGATTGCTGATGTCCCCTTGATTTCCCAGGAGGGAAAGGTGTTTGAAAACAGTTTGCTCTCGGTCTGGTTCCAGCAAATTTAGGTTTTTCTTCAAGGCTGAGCAACACGTCTTCCATTAGGGGGCAGGGTGTAGCACTAACAAACATTTTGCTTTGTAGAAACCTGATAAAACATTCTGTTGTTTGACAGACATACGTCACGATGTAGACGATGAAACAAAATATCATGCAGCCCTAATGGAGAATTATCGTCCTACATTCTAAAGGCATAATGAAGGCTGCAGGAATGAAAGCCAGCAATTTCATGGTTGCATCACTTGACGGGAAAACCAAGGTACCACATCCCCCTCTGTTAGTGCAATATGATGCCCCTTTGACAGATCTAAAATTCCCATACCTGACATCACACAGTACTTCCGTCATTTCAAACCAGTCACAGACAAAATTCCACCACTTGACCCTAATGTTCCTATCCTTCTGTTGCTAGGGCGGGATATGTATACTCTTGTATAAGGTACAATAGCAGTACAATGGTCTGCATAACGCACCATATGCACAGAAACTGAATTCAGGCTGGGTAATTGTGGGGGAAGTCTGTCTTGGAAGTGCTCACAAGCCATCCATTGTGAACGTCTTCAGAACAAATGGGCTGCTAAACGGACGCAGCTCATTCCTACTGCCATGTATAGGAACTATCCATGTTAAGGAGAAGTTCAGTGCTGCTATACCGCTGCATCATTTGAGGCCTCCCTTTTGTCACGAGGTTGCTCCTGTCACCAACATAGAAGCAATGTTTTTCAAAGAAGGCAGGATGATGACAAACCTGCTCTGTCTGTCGAATATGGCATCTTCCTTGAGATTATGAATAGAGAAGTCCACATTTATCTTGCAAACCACTGGGTGGAACCCTTGCCATTGTGCCATTTTGTTGGTTTTATGCAAAACTTATTCGTCAAAGATCAAGTGAAACCAGCACCATCACTGAAGCAAGGTGAAGAGTGTTGGTCCATATTTGGTGTGTACCACCCCCAGAAACCTGGTAAGATTTGAATAGTATCAGATTCAAGGGCACAGTTTGAAGGCATCTCCTTGAATGACACACTCTTCAGAGGACAAGACCTAAATAATACACTGCTTGGCGTGCTACTGCGCTTTTGTAGGAAACAAGTAGCTGTTACTGTATGTTGAGCAGATGTTTTACTGCTTTAAGGTCAGAGAAGATCACCAAAATTATCTTAGTTGTGGTTTCAGGATAATGACTTCAGCAAGGAAATCACAGAGTTCCACATGAAGGTGCATGTTTTTAGAAACATCCCTTCACCAGCTGTGGCCATCTATGAGGGGTTCACTGAGGGTGCATTGTGCACAGCAGGACTTTGGATCATTGGAGGCAAGAGGCTTGTTTCCAGTGTGGTCCATAAATGTGTCACTTGCAGGAAATTAAGTGGACGGCTAGTGGAGCAAAAAATGGCCAACTTGCCAGCAGACAGAGTCACTGTGGATCCGCAGTTTACTCATGTAGGCCTGGATGTTTTTAGGCCATGGGGTATCACGTCCCGCCATACTAGAAGGAAAAGTGCTGGAAGCAAAAGATGGGCCCGAGGGACTTTGAGCTCAAATACCTATACAAAGGGAAGCGGAGACAGGTCCAAAGTCTCGCAGACAGCTTCTGGAAGAAGTGGAGGCAAGAGTATCTTGCAACGTTGCAAACAAGGAGGAAGTGGACAGGAGAGAGACCCAACATTCAACAAGGAATGAGTGGCCTCTTGGGCTTATAGTCAAAGCCACACCTAGTAGTGATAACAAGGTGCGGAAGATTGAGGTCCGAATCATGAAACAAGTGACTGCCAAAACTAGGCTTGGGTACCGAAACTCGGTTCCAATAGGGAACCGGTGCCGACGTAAACGGTAGTAACGAGACCGAATAAGAATGAAAGTTTCGGTGCCTCATTTCGGTGCTTGACTTTACACTACACCTGACAGCATGTAACGTTAGCCTACCTTTACCTAGCAGCTGGATTAAACACCGGTAAAATGCTGACAGCTAACGTTAAACAGTGTAAAGTGTGACTGTATTTCACTGTGGAGGACTTCAACAGCGGGATGTAACAGTCTGCTCTGCAGCGCAGCAGCAGCTGCCGTTGTCGGAATTCATAGATATACAGTATGTTAATATGGTCGGAATGAAACAACACAGACGGTGCGTTCACTCGCAGCTGCCGTTGTCGGAATTAAACAACACAGACGGTGCGTTCACTCGCAGCTGCCGTTGTCGGAATTAAACAACACAGACGGTGCGTTCACTTGCAGCGCGGTCGGAATTAACAACACAGACGGTGCATTCACTTAAAACAGGTTGCCTCGTGGTGCATTCACAGTAATTGTAAAATACCCTTTTCCCATCTGGGGTTCAACAGCAATTTACTGGTGAAATAAGTTATTGTTATAGTTATTACATAATTATTAAATCTTTAATTTTGACCATGGCCTTAGCAATAAACAAGTCACTGACTGTTGTTTACTACCCTTATTTTTTTTCTTCTTCTTTTTTTTTTTACTTTATTGAAAAGTACCGGTTCAGGCACCGTTTAGGCACCGGCACCGTTTTAAAAGTATCGATTTAGCACCGGAATCGAAAAAAAACCAAACAATACCCAACCCTAGCCAAAACATACCTTAGGTCTGTTACAGAGGTTATTGTACTCTTGTCTGAGTGGACAGAAGGACGAAATAATAGTGGTATACTTGTTAATATACTAGGTGGGAAGTTCTGAGATCCCTGTTTAGCTTAGTGCCCTTTATATAGAGAGTGTGGCCAACTCAAATCATGGGCGCCCGTCATGACTCTACAGTGTAACCCTATGGGGCTAATATGCTATGTTGAAACAGGCATATACATGTTATTATCAACGTTTGTCAATATGTAAAAGGCCGTTACAGAAATATTCCAGTGTATATTTACCTTCTATATCGTAAATGGGCCTCTAAAAAATGCCCATGTAGTGAGTGACCAGTCTCTGAGTAGTGTTTACCTTTCTAATGTCCGCTAGCATACGTACAGGCTAACTATAGCCAGTTAGCTTTGTGTGTAACGTAACAAAAACCCACCCATCTCGTAGGAGCAAAGCTTAATATTTAATTCAATAAAATGATGGTACAAAAGGAGCACTAACGCCACAGGTCTTATGTTGACAACATGGAAACTCCGAAGGCAGTCGTAATACCTAGGATGAGTTCGAAAAAGTTGGTTTTGTGCATTGCGCGATATTGCGAAAAACAGTTTACAGCCGAAATGGGCGTGGCCTATATCATGTGATTCAGCTTGATTCAAGGAACACGTGGATGTAAGGTTTTTTAATGTGCGATGTATAATGTGGGAGTTAAAGACAAAAAAACATTATAGCGCCACCTATTGGTCCACATGTGTAATTTTTGGTAGGTGTTGTCCAGGGCCCATTGTCCATCTACCCTGTAAATTTAAAGTTGTTCACATTAGTGTAAGTGGTGAATCTAGACTTGGGTCCCATAGGGCACACCCACTTTGACCCCTCAGTACCCCCACTCTAGGGTTGGCCTCAGGAGTGGCCCTAGATGGTACCCATCAAATTTTGTAAAAATTGGATGAGCCGTTTATGAGATATAAACGTTTTGTACTTGTAGCGCCCTCTAGTGACCAATTTTCGTAAAATGCGTGGTGGCCCTCCAGAGGGTCATGGCAAAAAAGAATCTAAAGTTTGTCGTTGATAGCATTTATTTTGGCCGAGATATGGCAAAGTTGGTGTTTTCATAGTTATATGCGCAATTTTTATCGTATAAAAATGCTTTTTACAACTTTGTCAGGTCAATCTGGAGATGCTACCTGCCAAATTCCGTGCCAATCGGTCGCACGGTCAAGGAGGAGATCGAAAAAGTAGGTATTTGCTAAATCACGATTTTTCACGCATAAAAGTCTAGGCGGAAATGGCCATGGCCTATATCACGTGATTCGGTTGGCTCAAGGGAACGCGTGGATGTATGGTTTTTGAATGTCAGATGTACGGTGTCGGAGTTATAGGGCTAAACACATTTTTTCTGCTATAGCGCCATCTAGTGGTGGAAGTGGGTCAATTGTTGGGCCTGAGGTCCTTGCAGAGTTTTGGGTTCCACAGCCCTGCTGTGCGAACGGCGTAGCTCTGCTACCGCCGTTTCTTCCAGACTGGGGCTTGGACCCCTAATTATCACTGCATCACAACCAAAGGAGTTAATGTATGGAACAGCTGCAGTGAAGAGATGAAATCATTTACAACAATGAGCAATTTCAAGAGACTATATAAAATGAATATATTGAATGGATACGAAAAGGACTCAAGGTGATAGTATTGTATACTGACTGTTAGGTTCCTGGACCTATATACTAAGTCTAGTATGGATGTGTTATTATTTGATTTACTATAGATAGACAGAAAGGAAGAAGATAGATGGAAAAGAAAGAACAAAAATGTAAATGTGTGCGTGTATGCATTAGAGGTCGACCGATTAATCGGTAGGCCGATTAATCTGCCGATTTTTTGGCCTTTTTTACATAATCGGCATCGGCCAATATCAAGCCGATTAATAGGCAGGCACATCTGCGGGAAGCCTAGTGTTGTTGTTGTTGTTGTGGAACACGTGTTCGGCTACTTTGGATATTGATAACTGTCGTGTCATGCTGTCATGTCACAATAATTAAGCTAGAATTTTGCAATCACAGACAGTGGATCTGAGACTTTTATTATTTGTTCTGTTTGTGTGTCTATATTTGAGAGGGTTGTCAACTCAATGCAGAGAAAGAAGTTGTAGTTAAAAGAGACCACCGCACCACAGGCTAGTGAAGGACTGGCTTTGCTTTGCTAGCGTCGTTGCTAGGGTTGGTACAGAGTAGACCCGGTGCTAATATGGCACCTGTGCCTTAACGACCCGTATCTACCGGACCGAATAGCAACCTGGATTTCTGTGCCTCATTTCGGCGCTACTGATATGCCTGCGTTGCTCTCTGATGCTCCGAAAACGAATGTTAGAATAACAGAAACATCGCAGCATGTGACGCTAGTTAACATTACACTCGTCAGCAGCTAACGTTAGCCTACCATTAGCTAGCAGATGGATTAAACACGATTAAAATGCTGACAGCTACAGAGCTCTCAAGTGTCACGCATTGAGCGTGACAGTCACTCATTTTGGTCTTTTGTCACGCAATCCCGCCACACATTGTATTTCTCACGCATAAAAATTATTCATAATAAATTGAATATGCCGCAGCGCCCAAAATTTCTCTGGCTGCGCCGCTCTCACTATGGAACCGGCAGGAATCAAGCGCGTCTGGCCATTTTACAGTTGTGCGGAGGCTCCACGCAGAGCTCTTGCAGTAGTCTACATAAGTGGCCTGATGTTTGGTGCTGCGCGTGGTGTGTGCGTCGAGCCACGTGTGTGTGGGGGGAGTGTGTGGTAGAGGGAGAAGTGAGAGAGTGACGGCGATTATCTTTGGAGCAAGTACCGACTCTAGAGTCCTAGTGAGAGAAACAAAGTGTCTCCTCCTGTTCTTTCTGACCACGGTGGGAAATCTGTAGCAGGAAAAGTTAACCCTCTCCTTGATTTCATGTTGTTTATGGAGAAATAGAACCAGGAAACGAGTCAGGGGAAATGCAACGCTACCAAGCCCATAGACCGTGACCAAGCCACGGCTTGTAGCTTTCATTTTTAATCTCTAAGTCGAGCCTGCCACTTATCAGCCAAACAAAAAAAATAGCACTATTTTATCTGGGTAAGATTTAATGCAGCAACCAATGAAAACAAAGCAAAGCATACAGACACTTCCCTAAACATTTGCTCAGAGACCAGAGACCCAAACGGGGCTCTGTGTCTGTCAGAAGGTCTGAGATCTACCGTATCAGTAGAGCAATCACGTAATGCACAGCAGACTATGGTGCAGGTAGATTATTTTCTAAAATATATTGACTATTATAACTTTATTTTTCTCAAAGTATCACGACTCCTCCAAAACTCAGATAAAAGAGATATTTTGAATGTGCACAAAGTTTTGAACATGAGCAGAAATCTTGCTCTAACAAATCATATTACAGTCCAGGGGTTTATTAATTCATTAAAATGAATTAATGTATCATTGACGTGAATAATTGTCATATGCACATTTAAGGAGGTTACTACCTCAACAAAAGATGCAAAAGGAAAGAGTAAATGATGCTAGGCTACATGTGTGCTGACTCAGATATAATTAGAAAAGTCGATCTACAGGAGAATAAATAGATGAAAGTAATACAGAATGCCTGAGCTTAACTGCCATATATTCCATTATGTTTTTATATTTGGATTTTAATCTATGTTTACCTTTACATAAAGATTTCCAGCATAAATTGATTCAGAAAAAGGTATAAATAGGTGCATACAAATTCACCAGAATGCAGGAAATGAAGAGTTTAATGCTCAAAATTTTCTGGGGGAGGACCCCCAGACCCCCCCATTATCATAAGTAACCATGCAGAAATTGAATAAATACTTTGTATTTGGTTGAATTGTCAGTGCCATGTGTCAAATCTTTTCTTGTGTAAATCTGAGCAATTATTAATAATAACAACAAAAACACTAATTATAATAATATTAATGAAACACCCCTATTCCTGCGACTTGTCCAACCCGCCACCAATCTATGATTTTTTTTTGGGGGGGAGGGGGGGGAGGTGTCACTCTTGCCTGTCTTCAAAACTTGAGAGCCCTGCAGCTAAACGGTGTAAAGTGTGATTTATTTCACTTTATAGGATCCAACAGCAGGATGTTAAGCAGTGTGCTGCTGCCGTTGTTTAGCTACTTGTCTGAAGAACAACACAGACGGTGCGTCGCGGTGCATTCAAAGTTGTTGTAAAATACCCTTTTGCCATGGTGGTTGTTTTTGTCGTTCAACAGCAATTTACTAGTGAAATACGTTATTGTTATAAGTTATAGTTATTACATTATTATTAAATCATTTAATTTTGACCATATGGCCTAAAGTTGTTTCCCACCCCTTAATTAGGTTTTGTCCATTTGGCTTTGTCTGTCAACAAACAAAACAAACCAAAAATACATGTTTCAGGACAGTTTATGGGAAGATGATAGAACCTTTTTAGCCTTGTATCACTTACAATGCACTGAATTATTAGCTGATTTATAAAACAAATGTTAGATTTTATATCTATACCTATCTATAAAATGACTCGAAGAAGATACTATACAAAAATACTAACTTAACCTTGTATTTTCCCCCTTTTTTAGTCATTAAGTCTGATGGCTGAAAAGAAAACCACCCCCTTATGGCAGCGCTTCACCCAGCCAACACCAAAACAAAGAAATGCTGCTGGTTGCTACTGTGTGTCAGCACTACTATTGTTAAAATGGTCAATTTATTTTATTGTTCTCAGCTGTTTGATAAATGCTGCTAAGTGCACTAAACTTTATCTTTTAATTGAAAAGTTTATTCGACAAAGTTAAATTTATTTTCTTTCTTTCTTCTTACCCGTTTTGTTTATTTATACAATATATGTTTTTACATTATACATGTTTAATGTAAGTATACAAGTGCAGATTGGTGTTCAAGTGTTCAATAAATGTTTTTGTTGAGAAATTTTGTGTATCTTAAGTACTTATTAGTGTTAAATTTTATCTTTCAAATAGAGGTTAAAAACAAGCAAATATCGGCCAAAAATAATCGGCAGCATATATCGGCCATCGGCCGACCCTGATTTCAAAAGATCGGCATCGGCATCGGCCTGAGAAAACCCATATCGGTCGATCTCTAGTATGCATGTATGTATGCATCTGTGCCTGTGTATGCATGGGTATATGTGAGCTGTAGGTAGGTAGATATATGGTGTACGTGTATGTAAAGAAGAATTGTGTTGAATTGTTTTGTATTTAACTAAAGGATAAAAATAGAGAAAAGGGGTAGGACTAGAAAAGTTTGTTTATGAACTTCTTCCTACTCCTTTTTGAACATGGGAATTTCTTATTTGAATTACTTATAATTTTGGTAGATTGTGCTGAGAAGTACATGTCCTTATTTATCTGTCATTTTAATTTTATATATGTATGTATGTATATATACTTCTGACATAAAGACTCTTCGTAAGAAAAAAGAGAAGGGTTTGGGGGTCAGGTAATAAGGAGGAACTCAAGAATGTACAGAGGGAATTGAGAAGAAAGAGCAGGGAGGGGAAAAAACACCACAGGAGGAAGATAGAGGATCAGCTGCAGCGTAACAATATCATGGAGGTCTGGAAAAGCCTTAAAACCATCTCAGGCTACAAGGAACTGAAACCTCAGACAGTGGGGGACACAAAGTGGGTGAATGATCTGAATATTTTCTTCAACAGATTTGATGGATCATTTAAAACACTGGAGAGAGTGGTTTGTGATCAAGTGGAGATGTATTTGATCCAGAATAATCTGCCATATGACCTCCAATCTGGATTCAGATCTGCTTACTCCACTGACACATGCCTCACTTGTCTTTGTGATTACATCAGACAATAAAGTGAAAAAGGTAGTGTAACTACACTGGCATGGTGTTACTGGACTTACAAAAAGCATTTGACACAGTGGAGCACTCTGTTCTTTTATCCAAATTGCAATGCATTGGTTTTGTGAAGGCATCCTCAAAATGGTTTAAATCATATTATCAGAAATAGATCAAACTTGTGAATTTGATGGAGTCCTGTCTGAACCCATGAAAATAACTTGTGGTGTACCCCAAGGCTCGATATTAGGCCCTTTTGTTATTTCTTTTTTATGTAAACGACATGCCAGCTGCAGTCAAATGTAAGTTGTTATTGTATGCCGATGACTCCTCACTACTAGTGTCTGGAAAATACATCTATCAAATTGAAGACACTCTTAGTGGAGAGCTGAAAAATGTAAGTGAGTGGCTAATAGACAATTGACATGTCATTGCACTTAGGGAAATCTGAATGCATTCTATTTGGCACCAGATGTAAGCTACAAAAGGCACCTGCGCTAAAAGTCACATGTAACGAAAATATAATTGACGCAAAGGATACTGTTACATATCTAGGTATTACACTGGACCAGACACTGTCAGGATATTCCATTGTAAAGAAATTACTGAACTGCAGGCACTTACTGAAGAGTGCCTGCAAATTGAAATTCTTATACTGTAATACAAATACAACCATACCGTTTGACTCCAAAATAAAAAAAAACTCCTCATCTCAGCACTCATTCAGTGCCATTTTGACTATGCATGCTCAGCATGGTACAGTGGCCTGACGATGAAAATGAAAAATAAGAAGCAGGTTATGCAAAACAATATGATCCGCTTCATACTGTCTAAACCTTCCAGGTATCATGTTGGAATTAATAAGTTTAAGAGGGTAGAGTTCCTGCCTGTAAAGCTTAGGGTTGAACAACTTAAACTCAATCATATGTACAATATCATTAATGGTGTAGCCCCAAAGTATTTGGGATTTCAGATTCTGATGGTGCACACTCAACACGCCCATGAGACTAGGGCCAGTGTCCGTTCATGTAAGATGTCATGTGTGAATAGTGAAGCAAGAAAATCCTTTTTTTATACAGGAATTATTTTATGGAATAGTCATCCAGTTAATATTAAAATGGCAGAAACGAAAATGGATTTTAAACATAAAGTTAGGGTTTACTTGTGGAATAAAATAATTAGATAATTAGGGGAAAACAGACTTTAGACTGGTGACCGGGTAATTTATTGCTTGTTTTATCTGGTAGTTTTGATGTGTAGTTTTTTTCTTTTTTTACCCTTAGAAGAGCTGTATGTGTTGTATGTCCTGTTCTCTTCCATCAGGGACCATGTTGGAAAAAAGTGTTCATCGCTTTAACATGTTATCCCTTGGATCCTTTTGTCTTTCTATATCCATAAATACACCAAACCAAACCCCTCCCCCTGTCCAGTCATGCCTTCTGCAGCAGACGCCACTGTCTGCACCCCCTGTGGTTTGTTACACCCTCACCATCACTTCCCCACTCACAACCTCCAACACACAGCCCCCTCCCCCAACTTGTCCTTCACAATAAACCAGGTGAGAAGTGAGCTACGGAGTATCAAGGTGAGAAATGCAGTGGATCCTGATGGCCTCAGCTCCAGGCTTCTTAAATCCTGTGCAGATCAGCTGTGCAGACACATCTTCAACCTGAGCCTGAAGCTAGGGAGGTTGCCCCAGCTCTGGAAGACATGCCTGCCTGATGTCTGTGCCAAAGAACCTGCATCCCAAGGATCTCAACAGCTACAAGCCAGTGGCACTGCCATCCCACCTGGTGAAGACCCAAAGAGACTGTTCCTGGTCCATCTCTGCCCCCTGGTGAGCCCATCCATGGACTCACTTCAGTTTGTCTATTAACCTGGCACTGGGGTGGAAGAAGCCATCTTATACCTCCTCCACAGATCTCTCTCCCCCACCTGGAAAAAGCTGAGGAAGAGGTTCAGACAGGCCCGAAGCTGCAGCCTCTGCCGTGAAAGTGGCAAAGCAGCGGTTGTGGGAGAAGTTCGGAGAAGCCCTGGAGAAAACCTTTCGTTCAGCACCAATGTGCTTCTGGAAAACCGTCCGCCACCTCAGGTTGCAGAAGCGGGAAACCATCCAAACTGTGTACAGCAAGGATTGAGACGCTGTTGACCTCAACTGAGGAGGTAATTGGGCGGTGAAAGGAGCACTTTAAGGAACTCCTGAATCCCACTAACATGCCCTCTATGGTAGAGGTAGAGCTGGAGGCTGATTGAGGATAGTCGTCAATTTCCCTGGTGGAAGTCACTGAGGTATTCAAACAACTCCACAGTGGCAAAGCCCTGGGTATTGATGTGATCCTTCAAAAATGCTGAAAGTTTTGGGTGTGGAGGAGAAGGCGTATGACTGGGTCCCCTGGGAGATACTACGGAAGGTGCTGCAGGAGTATGAGGTGAGGGGGTCCCTTCTCAGGGCTATCCAATCAATCCCTCTGCCAGGGATGTGCTTTGTCACCAATTCTGTTTATGGTATTCATGGACAGGATATTGAGGCATAGTCGTGGTGGGGAGGGGTTGCGGTTTGGTGGGCTGGGGATCTCATCGCTGTTATGGGCCAGCTCTGTTTTCCCTTTCCCTACCTGTTTTCCTTTTCCCTTTTTCCCTGTTTGTTGTCTGTGTCTGTCTCCACCTGCTATGGCAGGTCTCTCAGCTCATTCCATCAATCAACCAGCAGTTATCTACCCGGGCTGTTCACCTCTCCAGCGCCAGTTCGTTTCTACATTACCAGTGGTAACTTGGCTCCGCAAACCTACCAGTGATTTCCGCTCATACTCTCTCTGCATTCTAGTTGTTGTTGTGCCTCAATTAACTTGTCTCTCCTCTGATCAGATCCTGTTCTGTACCTGCTGCCTTCCTGCCGCTCCCACGCTGTGACCTGCTCGTCTGCTGCCTGGTCACCACGCCACTCAGCTCCCATCCCTGTCTGAAGCCGCTCTATCCTGAACTGTTCCTCTCTGCTTAACACCGTCTGTGTAAATAAACACCTTAACTGACCCTCTCTGTCCGCGTAATCGTCTCTGAGCCTGAGTCATACAACCGGAGCTTAACAATCGCTGCTTTTTACAGATGTGGTCCTGATGGCATCATCAGTCAGTGACCATCAGCAGTCACTGGACTGGTTCGCAAGTGTATAGCAGCTGGAATGAGGATTAGCACCTCTTAATCTGAGGCCATGGTTCTCAGCAGGAAACCGATGGAGTGCCTGAAGTGAAGGAGTTCAAGTACCTAGGGGTATGTTTGCGAGTGAGGGGACAATGGAGCAGGAGATTAGCCAGAGAATCAGAGCAGCGAGAGCGGTATTGCATTTACTTTATCGCACCATTGTGATGATAAGAGAGCTGAGCCGGAAAACAAAGCTCTTGATCTACCAGTCAAATTTTGTTCCTACCCTCACCTATGGTCATGAAGGCTTGTCCTGCTGGGAGGAGGCCTCAGGGAAGACCAGTACTAGGTGGAGGGATTATATCTCCACCCTGGCCTGGGAATGCCTCGGGATCCCCCAGTCAGAGCTGGTGAATGTGGCTTGGGAAAGGGAAGTTTGGGGTCCCCTGCTGGAGCTGCTGCCCCTGCGACCCAACCCTGGATATGCGGTTGAAGATGGTCTGGTCACAAGCTAATATTCTCTCTAAATTCACATAATTTGATTAATATGTTTATTTTACCTTACCTGGTATCTGTGGTGACATTTCCACTGTGATCAACAAGATAAATCATTTCAATACACTGGAATTGTTATCAACTTTAGTTGATGTTGTGTTAATGTATGGATTGAAGCTTGCACAGTTCTTTGCAAACAGAGGGCTGAGTGGATTAACTGTGCTTCCGCCTGTGTTCTTTACCCAATGTTCCCAGATCTCAGCAATTAATCTGGTGTGTACATTTTTTTATTATTATTAACAATAATAACTGAGGTCAAAGCTATGGAAATAAGACGTCAGTTGTAACAAAATATTATTATTATTATATTTTTACGGCCTAATGTTACCCTGCCCTAGGTTGTCAGTTTGCTGTGGTGTGAGCTGACCCTGTCTTGGCTGTGGATGTCCCCATGTGAGTAGATGTACACCTGGGCTGCTGGCGTTGGGTGTCTCGTGTGGGCCGCTGTGTGCGTGCGCGGAGTGGGTGCCTCCGCCGGGGTCTGAGGGCAGCGTGCCCTGTAAATCGGTAAGTTGCAGTTTGCCTGCTTGATTTAAATTTATTGCGGTCCTGTTTTAATGGTGTGTTTCACAACACAGCTGGACCGGGCTGCAGCCTCATACATGCTGCTGTGGGGCTATCGTGGTGCCACAACTAATTTAAGTGCCAGTACTCAGCGTGTTCTTCTCCCACTGATGCTGTTCGGGATATTGGTACAAAAGCAGTCTGGATACTAGTACAAAAGTGTTCTGGGTACCGGTACAAATTTGGCTCTGTAAATATTTGTATTAACTGTTGTACATATTGCATGTCATATCAGAAGTGGTTTGCTATGGCAATGCAACCACTGCAATCTGGGGGGGCTGTATTTGTTTGGCAGTTGAGTTCAAATATCAAAAATCTTTGCGCAGCATCGATTAGTGTACCTTTAAAATTATATTACTTGAAGGGTTACTTCATTACATTATTATATTTTTGGTTCAATGGTTAATCACAAACTATTACTCACTTTTGTAAACATTGCGAGATAGGTCATGGCCTTGGCTGCGCTCCCAGCTAGTTTTATTTGCTCTAACATTTATATGAAGCATGCATTTACCATAAAAGAAATGTGCAACAATTCGTGCATGGGAAGTGCACCTGCCACACAACAATGGCAGAGGAGATGCACAGCCAGGAAAATGTGTTTTTGGCAGGAAATATAAGATCCAGACAAATTAGCTCAGCAAGATGATTTTTAAGTATTCCAAAAATTTAAAATACGTTACTTAATTTGAGTAATCTAATGGTATAAGTTACAAATTAAATTTTAGGACATGTTTTCAGCAATCTGTAATGGAATATGTTTTTAAAAGTAACCCTCCCAACATTGTACGTATCGGCCAATACCCTGAGTTTCATGTATGCCAATTGTTATCATGGGAGGAGAAGTATGGGTGTATCCCTGGAAATGTTTACTTTGATAGCTGACGAGGAGTAACTGAGCAATGAATGATGTACTTGTTTTGATCCCTTTGAGGCTTCAACACTTCTGGTGATTTTCTATGATGTAATTTTATATTTATGGCATTTAGGACACTTGCTTGTTTGACTCATGTATAGGAATCCTTTATTGCATTTGTATCAGGCGATCATATCAGAAAACTGATAATGAGATATTACCTGACAGATCCCTGTTAACACCCAGGGCCATGCCATCACGCAGCCAGAGCACCATGCCATGGTAGCCGGGGATGGAGCAGGGCAGGGTGACTGGCTGGCCTGCCACCACCACCAAATCTGTCGGTTGTTGGGTGAACACAGCAGAGCTCCCTGGAAGGGCAAAAACTGATTAACTATAACTATAAACACAAAAAAACACAAACTACAAATTGACAAGCTAATGGTGAACTCAAATTCTAATTAGCAAAAACACAATTCAAACTTACACTTACACAAAAAACAATGTCCCTTCAGCATGGCCAACTATACAATTATAAAGGAATTTTTTCAAACAAGGACATGCCGATCAAGATAAGATAAATGTATTGTCTGTCATTTGTGATAGAAATGTATCTTTGACAGGGCAGGCTCAAATGACATGTGTTGTTGTTAACAGTGACAAAGGGCCAGTGTTTCCCATACACTGATATATTTGTGGGGGCCCGTCACACAATCAATGTTGACCACCACATCTGCCATATATGCTCTCTCTCTCTCTCTCTCTCTCTCTCTCTCTCTCTCTCTCTCTCTCACCCACACACAAACACAACAGACCCGACTGTGAATAGCTCCTCCGAGCAGATTAATTAATGCCATTGATTATTCTACACTCTCCAATACAGTAATGTAGGTGGCGGTATGAGCCTTAAACTTGGTTTGTGATCCGCTAATTAACACACAGAAGAAGAAGATGCAGCTGGAGTCCATCTGGAGTTTAATGGTTAGTATTATGAATGTATTTATTATTTTTACTGCATAGAGAAAGTTTTGGCGCCCCTAAGAGGTTTTAGCCAGCGCCGAAGGAATATCTCGAGCGCCAAAACGTCTGATTTTCAGCAGCCAGCCTCCCTCTCATCCACAGCCACTACTGTATATACACATGCGGCTAGCACTGATTTGAGTGGATCTGAACGCTTCGCTACATAGCACTGATGCTCTATCTCCAGAGTCAGACTGTACCGGACTCTCCCAGTGACCATGCTGCTCTTGGGACCGACGGCGCAGCGAGAAACCGGTGCTGACGGACGCAGAGCTCTCCGTCCGCAGAGCTCTCCGTCCACAGAGCTCTCCGTCCGCAGAGCTCTGACTGCTGGCTGTCTGTGAGGTGGGCTGTGCTGCCGTTGAGCAGTATTAAATTGAGACAGTTTCATGACCTGAAAAAATTTAGAACATTTTTCCGTGTTTTAGTACAGTTCATTTTAACACCTGATGCGAGCCATTTGGGAGTAGCCTACACATGAAACTCAAAGTTTTCAGTGCTTTAGCAGCATTGCCCTGACTCCCTGAATAAGCTGCAGAGACATTGTCTCGCTCCGCCTCTCTGCTGAGCCCCGTCCACATAACAGCAGCATTTAAACTGTATTTCACACTATGATGATTCCATTTGCAATTAATCTGCAGTTCACATGCATGCCGAACCGTATGGGTGGTCCGTTACTCTACTGTAGATGTTTTCACCATAAATCTGTGCCTGAAAATGTATCAGAATGCAGAAAATGAAGTTTCTGATGCTCAAAATTTTATTTAAAAAAACATTTTATTTTTATCATATACAGTAACATTTAAATTTCTTTTTTTGTCTTGCATGCAGAAGGTCACAATCTGGCTGTTAAACAGAATTACAACTTGTGGTGTCTTGTCAAAGAGCAAATATATGTTGTTTTTTTTTGTTTGTTGAAAGATTACATTGTGTGCTGTAACTGCCCCTGCACCCTTATAGCCTTGAGGATGGGACTGTGGGCAGATTGTCTATTTAAGCTGTTGTACAAAGTTGCCAAAAATATTTGCAGTACAATTAATCTAAGAATTCTGCACCTCAGCTACCACCGCAAATAGAATCCAATTCTGGGAAACACTGACGGCATTACATGGCGATGCCATTCTGCCTTCCATGTTATTATGGCTGTAAAATGAGAATCACAGCCTGAGGAAATAAATAAAACAAGCCAGTTGTGAAATAATGTAGTATAGATAATTGGATTATTACAGTCAATTTAAATGGTACACAAACGGGCCATAGTGCTGTGAAGTGTTTGTGGAGGAATCTGATCCTATGCAGCCTTGGATGCTAAACTGAAACTACTGAGAAAGGGGGGAAAAAACTGTCCTTCTAATCTTCTATACAAATACAGTGTGTTACAAACACAAAGCACTGTGTACTGAGCTCCCCTGGGTCTCCCTGTGAAAAATTAATACTGTAGCCCACTTAAAATGCACGGGGCCGAAGTACTGTAATTGCTGAAATTCTCCATTCCCCTAGATGGCGCTGCTTCATGTTTGTTGGCTAAGCCACTCTATGTTGTGTAGTTAAAGAAGGTCAACTACCTTTTTTTCCCTTTCCCCTCTCGTCAAGTGAATTGTTAGATGAAGACAGAGTGAGATAAATATAGTGAAACTGACCACTTTTTCAATATTGATATTAGCTAGTAAAAGTGGCAAGAAGCCTTAGTTATTGTGAACTGCCGTTTACACTTTTTTTTTCCTTTTGGATAAATTTAAGAATCTCCAGTGAGTAAAACAGAAGGGAAACTTGCTAGCATGCCATCTCAGTTTGATTAAAACCAGAAAGATAAGCTATTTTAATAATTCTATACTATGTGCATTTTATGTTACTTTGCTATTCCTGTTATGTCCTTTGATAATTTAAATAACCAGTCGGAGATGATTGATATGTTTATCTTTGCTAATCTACCATTGCAATTTGGAACGCCATCTTGTTGCATACATGTCCGTTGTTAATGATGAGATGGCGTAACGTGAATTTATGTAGGTTTATTCAGCTACGAGGTTACTCTAACGGGCTAATGTTTTGAGGCTTAGAGCCGGAATAAAGGATGTTTGCAACATCTTTCGGCGTCCTATTCTTGGCTATATGATTTTAATGATTTCAGTAACTTTCTATATTGGACATGCTTAAACCTGTTAAAATGTAGCACTTTGCACTATTCATGTGTATTTTTATTGACTGTGTCTTAAGTCATATTTGAGGTGGTATGTTACACAGTGCATTATGCTCATGTTTAATCTGAGTGATCTAGAATTGAATTTGAGTTACAGTGATTTTGAATGTGTTAGTGATAAAGCCATGTACAGCTACTAATTAGTTATTTTGCATTGCTGTATGCAGATTGTTTTTTTTGTTGTGCATATTCTGCCACTGTTGAGAGAGAGAGAGAGAGAGAGAGAGAGAGAGAGAGAGAGAGAGAGAGAGAGAGAGAGAGAGAGAGAGAGATAAAACGCACACGCGTGCCGGCTGATTTGCGCAACTCATGGTCTACCAAGCTTGCAATTTTTCGGACTGTCTCATCGACCCAATTGCATTTTAATATACTACATTTATATACCAAACCTACAGTAGGCCAAGGCTACGTGCAGAACATTGTATATTATTTCAGAAGTAAAAGAATGGCTTTTGTTGTGGATTTGCTTTTCACCCTGACTCGAGGAGAGATCTCACTAGCTCTACAGATCCACTCATGACAACGTAGCCGGCTGATTCGCCCATGAGTCATGATGACATGATTGAATTGTAGTAGGACACAACTGATCCGGGTTAATGATACTACAGACTCGCGACTAATGAGTTAATTTAAAGACACGGATGAAAGATCTGAGTGAGTCACGACTCAAACAGTTTTATAGTAGAAGAGCTCTTCCCTTCTCTTCTCTGCTTCTCTTCATAGTCGTCAGATTAATCTACCATATAACCAATGATATAATCAAAGTAGAGGGAGGCAGGCCAGTACAGCCTGATCCGGCAGGGGAGAGTTCTAGCCTGACCGGAGTCCTTATGTTTTTCTTTTGCCCAGCAAGTTTCCTTGGATTAGGGTGGCACCTAAATTATGGTTGCAGCTATCCCGGTGGTCCTGCTCCGTGCCCTGCTATGCCCTGTTACACCCTGCTACGCTCTGCAGTGCCCTGCTACGTCCTGCTGCATCCTGCTACGCTGTGCTACGTCCTGCTATGCTCTGCTGTGCCCTGCTACATCCTGTAACGCCCTGCAGTGCCCTGCTATGCCATGAAGTACTACAAATACTATTTCTGGTCATTGTTCCATTGTCTTTACTATGACTATTATTGCCATACACCCCCAACCGGCACCGTCAGACACCGCCTACAAAGAGCCTGGGTCTGTCTAAGGTTTCTCCCTAAAAGGAAGTTTTTCTCACTACCCAAGGTTTCTTCCTAAAAGGAGTTTTTCCTCGCCACTGTCACACTAAATGCTTGCTCTTGGGGGAATTATTGGAATTGTTGGGTCAGTGTTTTTAAATGTTTACACGCCAACCAATGGGGTGGATAGGGTAGCATTTTTAAACATTTTATCTGATACCATTGAAGCTTGTAGTGATGATTATATGTTTTGAGGGGGGGATTTTAACTGTACGGTGGATCCAACCCTATAGGAATCATCCTGAACCTCATTCTGCATCGTCCCACAGGATCAGGCAGCTAGTGGAAACACATGACCTGTCTGACCTGTGGAGGGGTTTTAATCGTAACCATAGGCAGTACACCTGGAGTCACTCAAGAGACAATGTTTTATCCCTGACTTTAAAAGGTGTTATTTAGCCTGTGGGTTTTACTGATCACTGTCTTGTCTCCTGCTCTGTTTTTATAAAAAAAAAATTTGTTTAAAGAGCGCCTGTTGGCATTTTAACACAGCTCTTTTGAACGACCAGGCTTTTAAATCTGCTTTTAAGTTGTTTTGGTCTTCCCACAGAGAGAGTAGGCCTGCTTTTACCTGCATTCAGCAGTGGTGGGATTTTGGGAAAGTTCAGATTAAACAACTTTGCCAGCAGTTAACTCGCAATGTCAGTGGAGAGTTATCTTGATCAATGAAGGATCTGGAGAGACAGGTAGAACAATAGCAATCTTTAGCAGCTTCTACAGGAGATCGAGGGCATTTTGTCTCCCTCAATTCCAAACAGTCGGCTATAGCCAACCTGCTGGGCATTTCAGGGCTGGGCGCTCTGGTCAGGTCGCGGTTTATGACCAGACTTACTGTGTGCCCGGCAGGCTCATAAGTGACAATGTCACTTTAATTCGTGATGTTTTGGACCTCTCTAGTTCATTGGCTGTTGAAACTGGTCTTATTTCCATAGACCAGGAGAAGGCTTTTTACTGGGTTGAACACCAGTACTTGTGGCAGACTCTGGCTGCTTTTGGGTTCAACCCTGGTTTTATAGCCATGATCCAGGTTCTCAAGTGACCTTGCGAGTGTTCTTAAAATAAATGGCGGGCTGGGTGCTCCCTTCAGCATCAAGAAGGGGGTGAGGCAGGGCTGCTCTCTCTCAGGAATGTTATATTCACTATCCATTGAGCCTCTGTTCCACAAATTAAGAAATAATTTGTCGAAAAGTGTCTGCATATGCAGATGATTTGATTGTTTTGGTAAACTCACAAAGACATATTGATGTTTTTAAAAAAGAAACTGTGAAAGATTTTGGTATTATTTGATCTGCGAGAGTGAACTGGGGGAAGAATGAGGATGTGATGATGGGGGAGAGTTTGGGGGGTCAGCTCAGGCTGCCAGGTGCTTTAGTCTGGAAAAAGGGAGGACTGAAGTACCTCTGAGTTTTCCTGGGGGATGAAACCTATATATAAAAGAACTGGGACAATGTTTTGGAAAGCGTAAAAGTTCGGCTCAATGGATGGAAGTGGCTACTGCCCAAAATGTCCTACCGAGGCCGCATCCTCATTTTAAATAACTTGGTCTCATCTTCCCTGTGGCACCGAATGGCCTGCGTTGACCCCCCGGCCTCTCTCCTGTCCCAGGTATCTGTAACACCAACAACATGAGCAAGTTGTCTCTGCCGGGTTTTTATGAGAGTGTTTTTATCGTGTGGAACCTACTGAGGAGACAGAGAGCGGAGCAGGTGGACTCTCTGCATTGGCTCCTGCAGGAACCTATGCTTTTTGGGAAGGTGCTGGGGAAGAGCAACTCTGTCCAGGGTGCTGAAAACTGCAGGGATTTCCACTCTGGGTCAGTTGGTAGAGCTGGCTGGGGGGGGGGCCCTCTGCTGGAGCCGGTGCAGGCCGTCTCTCTCGAGAATGCCTAAGGAAAAGCTTTTTACGGTCTAATGGTGAAAACACTGAACAAGACCAAGCTGAACGGATGGACTGACACTCTATGGAGGAGTCACCTTGGTCTGGATCCAAGATTTAGACCTGCATGGAGGTCCATCTACAAACCTCCACTGTCTAAAGACATGCAGACTTGCAGTGGAGGATCCTTCATGGGATTATTGCGGTAAACTCTTTTGTGTCTGTCATAAATGATGCTGTTGAGGACAAATGTCCTTTCTGTGGACTGAGAGACACAGTATTTCACTGCTTCTCTGAGTGTCAGCGTCTTTCTGCTATGATTTTGTTTTTACAAACTGTTTTTACCAAATGTGGACAGGTTTTCAGCAAAAAGGTTTTTATTTGTGGTTTTAATTACACGCCATCACATCAAACAAGCACAAATTTTTTTCACAAACATTTTGTTTTGGGACAGGCCAAGATAGCGATGTATGTAAGCCGGAGGAGGAAGGTGGATGATTTCAATGTTGATGTTACCCTAGTGTGTGTAAATGTGATCAAATCCAGACTGCTGGTGGATCTTAGCTTTTATAAAACTGCTGGAGACCTGAACTCGTTCCAGCAGGTCTGGGGGTTAGGTTGTATGTACTGTCACAGAATAAAAACTTACATTAGGAGAAGTGCTCATGTAGTTTATTTATTTTCAAAATGAGTTATAATGCATTTTATTAGGCCTTAAAATGGAATGAAAAAGAGCGGCAAATAAAGCTGGTTTCAAAAATTCTAAATCTCTCTCTCTCTCTCTCTCTCACTCTCTCTCTCTCTATATATATATATATCTTTGCATTCCAAAAAGCAAAAATGATATGTAACAAATCTCTGGCATACATAAAGACGACAGACACCATAAAGGTATTTTAAATGTACACTATCAAATTTGTAAATCAGGTATTTTGGGAAAAGGCAAATGCAGATGGAACCTTCGAATCCTAAGAACTTGCTTACCATTTAAAATAAGGTACTATCTTGAACATGAAAAGAAGCAATTATTTTCACAGTTTACTCAATTAGTTTTAAACAAAAAAATTGTGTTGTTACAGTATGAGAAAGTCAACATGACATTTTTATGACCTTTATTTCTTGTTTTAGGATGAATCATCGTTTCATTATTCAAAAATGCATTGCAGGTTATGCTAAATAGTTTGTCCAGTGCAGAGGTCAATTTTAGGACTGAATATGGTTGGTTATTAAACACATTAACAATAGTTTAAATTGTTAAAAGAAAGAAGTGGCAGGAGCGCTTCTGGTATCCTATTAATCACCGGATCTCATGGAAGGGAATACAATTCACAAAAAGGAAGAAGAATTATGACCAATAAAGTCATGCAAAATCATATCCAGGCACTCAAGGTTGGTTACAAAAAGTGATAAAAAGGCCTTTTGGGCAAGACATTACAAATACACCAACGCGTGTAATGACACAAACGGAACATTAGAGTGATTCTAGCATGCAGGTGTGTACAGGTGACAGCATGATATGCTCACCCTGGCCTCCAGGGGCATAACACCACAGACCCAATACACAACATATAGTACAAAATGCAGTACTCCCTAGATTTGATCCTCTTACTAAATGAGAGAGAAAGAGAAATTGGCTTTACAAACACAGATTGAGGAATTAAAAACCCAGCTTCCTGAGACATAGTCAGAGGAACACACATCACCCTTTGAGAAGAAACTTAAAGAAGACTGAAGAAAAACTGTCTGTTAAATTAAGAAAAAGGTTTAAGCGTGATCTGGAGGATTACAGCACTGGTGCCATATATAACTGGGGCAAGAAGCGTAATCACAGACAAAGAAAAGTGTATTTCAATCTCCCCAGCACTGATGATGATAATGATGCTGCTATAAAGGACAATGACAATATGAATGACCACCACCGCCGAACAGCTGAAACGTCTGATGCAAATGTTTTGTTGGAATTCCGCCCCAGGCCACACAGCCAAACATACAGGAGAGGAAAAGGAAAACACAGAGGGGCAGGAGGGGACGAGCGTCTCTTCCAATGTCCATGCACAAGGAGCCAATCCAAACATTGGCAGTGATTGACATCTCAGACCGTCCCCTCCTGCCTGACTGTATATCTGTGCCCTGCTATGTCCTGCTATTCCCTGCAGTGCCCTGCTATGCCCTGCTACATCCTGTAACGCCCTGCAGTGCCCTGCTATGCCATGAACTACTACAACTACTATTTCTAGTCATAGTTCCATTATCTTTATTGTGACTATTATTGCCACTTTTCATCACACCTCCAACCGGCACTGACACCACCTACCAAGAGCCTGGGTATGTCCCAGGTTTCTCCCTAAAAGGAAGTTTTCCTCACCACCCGAGGTTTCTGCCTTAAAGGGAGTTCTTTATCGCCACTAAATGCTTAGCCTGGTGAGACCGTCCTGATCTGGCGAGCTCCAGTTTTCTCCTCGCAGATCAGTCTGTCATCTTGAGATAGAGAAAATTTGGAGCCGTTCACCAAACGACCGGGCCAATCAGCGTTGGTTTTGAGGCGGGTTAGGTGGTGATAGACAGATGGTTTATCCAATCAGCTAACCAGTATTTTCAGCCAGCGGTAGCCCTAATTCTGTTAGCTGCTCGCTAATGCTTTTTTCTCTTGGATCCTTCTTTTGGAATATGGACCGGGAACCTGAAATGGGGCCTTTTATTCCTAAATTCTCGTTACACAAACGGCAAATATCCTTTACCAACATGTTGCTTGCTTGCTGAGCTAACGAGCTATGCTTTGCCTGCAACAGCAGGGGCTTGTGGTTGTATTTTCATACGGTTCGTTGATCTGATCTGATCACCAACATAGGTGATAGACAGATGGTTCATCCAATCAGCTAACCAGTATTTTCGCCCCTTCCCAAAAGTTCTCCAACGGAAAGTTCCCAGATGGATATGCCGAGCAAATGCAAAGCAATCCATCTGGCGGAGTCAGGTTACTAAATGCTTACTCTTGGGGGAATTATTGGAATTGTTTGTAAATTATAGGGTGGTCTAGACCTACTTGTCTTGAGAATAACTATTGTTATGATTTGATACTATAAATAAAGTTGAATTGAATTACCGTCCAGTGGCCTGTCATTTCCCCCCACTTGTTCAGGTAGAGACTTTGACACAAAAGTGGACCTCTTTGGGTTCTACAGGAGTTTACATCTAAAGGTCTGGTACCACCACAACACTGTTGCCCGTTCTGCCACCACAAGTGATGAGCTACACCAACCAAGCTCTCCTTTTCGGCCAAAGTCCAGCTTTCTGCCCTACTCCACAAAAAAAAGGTGTTTAATAAACAGAAAAATATCAGACGGTACAAGTTAACGGGAAAAGAATCAATAGCACTTCAATGGCTATCACACAGAGATGACATCATCATAAAAAGTGCTGACAAGGGTGCCACAGTTTATTTATACTACTCTAAGCCCTTATCAAATCCATTGGCGATTATGAAAAGAGAACTTGAGGAGCTACTCAATTCAAAAGCATTAACATGACTTTCTACTATTAGAATCAGAATTAGAATACTTTATTAATCCCCTCAGAGAAATTATTTAGTTGGAGTTGCTCACAGTCAAATTCAAGGTAAAAAAATAAGAGTAAGAAAAGACAATAAGTGTATAAAGTAAATAAAGTAACATAGCTTCAATTATAAATAAATAAAAACGTTGAGTAGAAGTAAGTCAGATTAGGTTACAAGTAAGATTAGGTTAAAAAGATTGTTTCAAATGGATTGTACAAATTCTATTGTGGTGCAGTGTCAACATAAATACAGTACGAACATAAATAAGTACAGTGTGAATATTAGTAGCAGCAGTGAATAAATAACACCTTTGTACATGTAGATGATAAATTACTAAGCCAACATCAATGTTTTCCTTCTTTTTACATGTTCCCAAAAGTCCATAAAAACTTAGACCAATTATTAGTGGGAACGGTTAATAACGGAACCTTCCACTAAATGTATTGACTACTTCATTGCTACATTACCTTCCTACATTCAGGACAGTACTCAGGTCCTAAAGAAAGTAGCACAAATACAGAATATTGGTTCTTGCATTATGGCCACTATGGATGTGGAGTCCCTTTTCAGCAACATTGCACATGATGAAGGGTTTGGAGGCCTTGAGACACTATTTAGGGTCAAGACCTGATGACCTGAATATAATAGATAAATACCTCCTGGTGACTTTATTGTGCAATTGACTGAGTGGAGTTTAAAAAATAATGTTTATTCTATTCCAAGACAAACTTTATAGACACGAAAAGGGGACGGCTATGGGTGCATGTTTTGCACCTAATTATGCCAGTGTTTCCTCTAGGATTTTTTTTTAGCAGTGGGGGCAGATCTGTCGAACCCCCCCCACACACACACACACCAGTCCCGCGCCCCGCAGCCAAATGTTTTACATATTAAACGGATTTGACACTTCGCTGCAACACAAACAAATATATTTATTCACCTCTATTCACACACAATGAGGCATATTTTGATTCGGTTTTGATTGAACTGTATTTTTGAGGAACTGTAGGTCTACAAAATGATAGGGAAACCAAAACCCAAAGTAGGCTATAGTATGAAACCATTCATAATTAAACTAATTACATATTTGCCTCAGTGGCAAAGTTGGCAGCCTTGCTGTGTGCATTTGATTTTTCTTGGCTTTTGGAAAAATAACTCCAAGGCTCGGTTCTAGGGGAATTCAGAAAGAGGTGGCCCATTAATGCTGAGTAGCATAAATGCTGCTAGATGGTACCCCTGTGAGAAATTTATATTTGTAATAACTTTGCTAAATAAAAAAAATACAAACTTGCTGACTTTTCCTAAAAGAGTCTGTATTTTCATTTAAAATTGTTTTTATATACATTCCACAAAAGGCATGAAAATACAATCACTTTTACCTATTTTGGCCATACACGATATTGACCGCTCGGATTTTTGCAGTTTTGTTTTTAATCTTTTGCGTGGTTGAAGATGCATCTTGGTTGCTTAGTGATAATCATAGTCTCTGTCAGAGAAACGTAACTAGCAGTCTCGAGTAACAAGTGTGGGCATCACCGATGGGCCGAAGGCAAAGCCAGAGTCGGTAACGGAGGCTACTACGGCGTGGATGGACTCGGTTCTGAATCAGAAGAAAAGCACCGGGCGATCGCTCTGTGAAAGGCGCCGTACACGTCGTAGATGGCCGGTAGCTGTCTACGTGTTCATATAACTTTATACATGCTACAACTGGCTGGAATCATTACACACATCCTCTCCAATGAGTACACCAGCTGTAAAATGTCCCGGAGGAAGTTCATGCAGCGACTGGCAGAGGAGCTGAGAGAGTTTATGGAGGAAAAGAAAGGGCAGCGGCGCACGGTCCGAACAGCGCTGTGCACCGCAGCAGACACCAAAACGGAGGCAGTGCCTGCCAGGTTAGGTTATAAATGTTCAAATAACATAGCCAACTTTTAATTGTTATTTGGCTGTGAATTATGTTGAATGAATTTCCCCCAATATGTTTCATGAATGTATGAAATAATCACGGATTAGTCTACTATGCCATGATATGATATCAAGGGCGTTGTATTGAATCATCAGCCACGTGCAATTTAGCTAGCAGGTGAAGGTGAAACTAAAAATGAGCAAGAACTATAGACTAATACAGGCTTAAATGAACTGACAATATTAGTTATACGACATACAGTTCTCAAGGATGCACACATGCCATCTCAACCGGGTCCTCCGCATAGCCTGTCTCTTTTTTCTTTCTCCCTTTTCTCAGAGTGGCACACGTGCCCACTCGCATGATAGACGGCTTTATTTAGAGAAATCTAACCGTGGCGGACCGCCACTTGCCAATCAACATAGAGGAAACACTGTATGCTAACCTATTTTTAGGACTATGGAAGGAAAAACACATTGTTTTTGTCAACAACCCATTCAAAGAAAACATTCAGTGGTGGGGTAGATACATTGAGATTATATATTATATATATATTTCGTTGGAGATCTTGGTTGCAGTTGTCGCTGTGGTCCTGCTGCACTCCCTGCCAAGCTCTGCGGTGCCCTGCAGCTTCCTGCTACGTCCATCCATGCTCTGCTGTGCCGCGCTACATGCTGTAACGCCCTGCAGCGCCCTGATATGACATGAACTACTAGCCAACATGTCTTTACAGGGGGTATTCACTGAGCCCCTGGGGCTCAGCTTCAGAAGAGCCCCAACAATCAAGGAAAAATTAGTCGGAAATTACCTTCCTGCTCTTAAACCTGAAACTTGGCTTCGTCGTTCTAAAGGTAATTTTTGTGTGAATATGATAAAAACCGACACTATTAGAGATGTGTTTTCAAACAACGTTTATCCTATCACCAGTTTCATAAATTGTAATACTACCCATGTTGTGTATCATTTGGAATGCTGTTTCTATGTTGGCCTCACAAAAAGGAGATTAACAGCCAAAGCGTCGCATATAGCAACGTAGCGCAGCTATTTTTATTTTTGGCGCCTATGTTATCCAATCTGTCTGGCCACTGGGCGCATAGCGTCCGCGATGGCCCGCACACTGCAGCGATAGTTTTGGCGTCTCCTCTATTTCTTGCACAATACGCAAGGTATGTGTCAAGCCAGACAGGTAATCACATACAGGAAGACGGGTTCTGCCATCCATTCTGACATACCCCCACTCCGACATTGACGTCTAATTGTCAAACGTCCCACCACTCCGACAATTTTTGTTTCCATTAGGGTTAGGGTTAGGGGTTAGGGTTATGGAATAGCAGCATGTCGGAATAACAGCATGTCTGAATAGAAGCATGTCGGAGTGGCAGCATGTCGGACTGGTAGCATGTAACCCAGTGCAGTGCAGCCCGATATTTTACCAAAAATAAAACACATTTCAACACACAGCAATACACGCGATCAGGCACACTGAGAGAGAGACTGACAGATGGACGGAGAGAAAGACACACACACACACACACACAGCCACACACACACGCAGCCACATATAGGCTACACTTACCACAGTTTTCCCCACTCATCCTGTCTCTTTTTATCAGAGGGAGAGAGAGAGAGAGCAAGAGAGCTGAGAGGAGAAGGATCGCTTTGTGACCGACGTGTAGAAATACGTATCCGGTATGAATGGCCAGGCGCACGATCAGGCACGTATCTACGTTACGCGACTCTTACGCGCCCGGTGTGTTCCAGAGACAGACAGAGTACGCTATTCGTACTGGGAAGTTGAATTATCCTAAGGCCAAACACTACATTGAAGCTAAACATGGCAGTGATACAACTTTAAAAGTGTCAGGTATTGAGGTCATCAGTTTTGATGCGAGGGGTGGGGACAAAATCCTACGCCTAAAACAAAGAGAAGCATCCTGGAACCAGTTTCCCTGGCCTCAACCAGGAGTTATGCCTGGCTTTTCATGGTTATGTCTTGGTTCTGTTTTTTGTTTAACTGACAATGCCCAAGAGTTTCTTTGCTTTTTTCCCCCCTCCTCCAACCTCTTATCTCTTTACATTGTTCTTATAGAGAAACCTTGCATTTACATTTGACTGTTAATGTGACCAAATGCCTGAGTCCCTTTTACCAATGACACTGAATTCAATTTATTTATAATTCAACTTTATTTATCCCTGCAGAAGCAGCTCATCACCCACTTTAATGTGTACTATCATGTTGTTTAAACAGTCTTCAGGACTATTAAACAATTCTGACGTTTGATTTACACTTTCTATTTGATTCACTGATGCATTTTCATAAAGGTCCTAGATCAAATTTAAGGCAATATGTTTTCCATAGATGGTGGCCTGGTCGAGACACAAATACGTTCTTGTATTGAACAAATTCAAATTCAAGGCAATCGCTTTTAAAGTCTGTGTCTTTTGGCACTCTCACTCCATTTACTTGTTCTGCCAACCATGAAGGGAGTACACACATATACACACACACACACACACACACACACACACACACACACACACACACACACACACACAGGTGTTGAGAAAAAGGCATATAAATGACTGGAACACAATGCACCAGTAGCTTCACATAAACTTATTCAGGTTCTGTCCCATTCACTGGCTCTCCGATTTCTCCCAAATGCTTTTATCAAGTAGCAGTTCAAACCCCACCTAGTAGCAATGCACATGCAGCTAATGGAATCAGCCCTTTCACAACCTGCTGTCTTGCTCTCCCTCTATCTATCCTTATCTCTGGTTTTAAAAGGCTGCCTGTTTCTTCAGCCATAGCTTATTTGTAGTTTCATGTCTGTGTTTCTATCACTGGGTTTTTGCCTGACCTCAGCTATCAATTTAGGAGCACCAGTATTTTCTGAAAAAAAGGAGGAGGAGGAGGAGGAGGAGAGTTACTCCTAATTTCCACCGGTTGCGGAATGGCTCCGCTGTGGAACGGCTCCGTGCTCTGCCGTCCGTCAATACCCACCAGGTCCGGATTTGTTGCGGAACGGCTGTGGCCATGACTGACAACTGAAGTCACGAGGACCCACAAGATGTCACACATTCACATAGAATAGAGCCACAAAACCAACAACAGTTTGTTTCCATCCAGAGCATAGGCGGCGCTAGGCTATTTTTAGGTGTGACCCCTAAAAATCATCTCAGCACCCCTGAAAAATAAAGTCCTTATCAATGTGATTTTGTGTAATTGTTTAGTGCTCAAACATTATTACTTTTGCAAACCTGATTTTAGCGATGGAATAGGATAAATGACGACAGGCTCAGCTCAGTTGTAGCCAAAGTCAACAGCCTATCTGTGATTCCCTGAACGAGGGAAAATGTAGCTAGCTTAGGAGTAGCCTACAACAAGTTTTTAAAGTGTGCTATTAATAGCCTGCAGTAACGGCTTGAGCACCGCTAAAAATAGCTGCAGTAAACCCTCCCTACCAGATACTTTCTTATTTTTAACTGTCAATGCCAATGAAAAATAAATAATTCGACCTGACAGATCATCAGACTCATTCATATCAGAACTGAAACACTGGAACAACAAACTTTGACCCGCAGTCTTTTTCCCCATAGATGGATATACGTTTATTTTTTTTTAAAGAAAACAGCCAGGTTCAGATGAGAAAGTATAAGATAAGCCATTATTAAGCCATACATTATCCCACTGCACTGAACAGCAACCCCATATTCACATATGTTATAAATAGGTGAATTTATAACCTTTGGTAGCCTACACGATACATTCTCTGTTGATTAGTCGATTACATTTGCCTTCTGGTTGACAGCACAAAGGAGTGAGGAGAATAGAGAGGGAGAAGGGCAGAGAGAGCAAGATGAACAAGGTGAGAAAATGGCTAGGTAACCTATAAGACATATATATAGTAGGACTACTGTGTTTTATTATTTTCTAGTTGATTACAAAATGTTTTGTATGTGATTGACGGAGGGAGGGGGATAGAGGGAGAGAGGAGGATGGAGAGAGAGAGGACAAAGAGAGTTGTTTTTGTTTTTTTGAACAATGTCTTTGAGTTTTTGTTTTAAACAAAGAACTAAATAATAAAAAATAAAAAAAGTAGAATATAGATTTATTATATATATATACATTTATATATATATATACACACAATAAAAAAAGAAGAAAAAAGTAAATATAAGAAAAAAATAAAATAAAAAATATATAAAATCTGTATTTATACATATATATGTACAAACACCCATGAACAGGCATACTTACATACACACCCATACATAAAAAAAAGAAAAGACCTTTACGTTTTATACAACATCCCAGTATAAGTGAGGTATACACATACACACATACATGAAGTCTTTTAACCATCTACATTGAAGAATATATGAACTGTTATAGCTATTAGCTATATATCTACATAGGTACCCTTACATATGCACTTATCCATATATTTGTGCAGCAACGACCCGTTTCCGTTCATGAAATAGAGACATTTGCAAAGAGGAGATAATCAAATTAAATAACATAGTACTTGTGCATACATGCACATATACACACACACACGCACAGAAGCCCTTATAAAAAAATAAAATAAAAAGAAATAAAGGATAAAACTAGAGTAACTAAGTTAAAAAAAAATATGGATGTGGGTAATCCAATCCAATCCACTTTATTTATATACCACGATTTTAAGAAACACAAGGTTTCCAAAGTGCTGCACAAAAAAATAAAACAGAATAAATAGATAACAGAATAAAAGCACAGAGGTACCCAATATGAAGATAAATGCAATAAAAATTAAAAATTAAATTAAATGCTATGTCAATGTCAATGCTTAAAACTAAAATGCACTTTCCGCACACAATTAAAATAAGCAAGTAAATAAATAAGATCAACACTTTACCTGGTGTTAAAAGCCAAAGAAAGGGTTTTAAGAAGAGTTTTAAAATTAGACAGAGAGGAGGCCTGTCTAATGTGCAGAGGCAGTCCATTCCAAAGTTTTGGAGCAGCAACGGCAAACGCTCAATCCCCTCTGAGCTTAAGCCTAGTTTTTTAGTCAGCTGACCTGAGAGATCAGCTAGGAGTGTAGGGGTGCAGCAGCTCAGAGAGGTAAGGCAAGGCCATTCATTTAAAATGAATCCTGAAATGGACAGGCAACCAGTGGAGTGAAGCTAAAATAGGTGAAATGTGCTCATACTTTCTTGTGCCAGTTAAAAGATGTGCAGCAGCATTTTGTACCAGTTGAAGACGAGCAATGGAGGACCCACTAGCCCCTATGTAAAGTGCATTACAGTAATCCAGCCGAGTGGTCACAAAGGCATGGATTACTGTCTCAAAGGGTTGTCTCTAAAGGACTGGTTTGACTTCACCACAGCTTTAATCTGGCTGTCAAATTTGAGGTCAGAGTCCACTTTTACCCCAATTGGCTTGCGATACTGTGCCAGAGAACCTAGATCAACTAGGGGGGTCGGTCACAGAAGTTCCACCAAAGACCATGACTTCTGTCTTTTCTTCATTAAAATTCAGAAAATTCAAAGACATCCAAGCTTTAATGTCATGTAAACACTGTAGCAGTGGGTTAACAGAGTAGGAATCAGACTTTTTGAGGGGGATGTAGATCTGGCTGTTGTCCGCATAACAGTGAAAAGAAATGCCATGTTTCCTAAGAATGGAACCAAGTGGGAGTAGATAGAGAGAAAATAAAAGAGGGCCAAGCACAGAGCCCTGTGGGACCCCACATGAGAGAGGAGCAGTGGAGGACACTGAGTCATCAAGGCCGACACAGAAAGTCTGATGTGACAGGTAGGACCTGAACCATTCCAGTGCTGTGCCACTGACGCCCACCCACTGCTCCAAACAAGCAATGAGGATGTCACGGTCCACTGTATCAAATGCTGCAGTCAAATCTAAAATTACAAGGATAACACAGTGACCAGAGTCAGTAGCTATATCGTATCATCGATATCATTAAAAACTCTTAAAAGCGCTGATTCTGTGCTGTGCAATGTTTTAAAACCGGATTGGAAAATTTCGAGAATACTTAGTTCATTTAAAAAGTCCATGAGCTGGGAATATACAATCTTCTCTAAGATTTTAGATCTGAATTTAGATCAGAATTTTTCTCCAGCGAGGAAAGGGTTGGGATAGTAATAGATTGATTACTTATGAGTTGTAAATATAAAAAAAAAAATTATGCTTTTTTTTTAACTGTAAAATAGCTTTTGATTAGGGCTGTCAGCATTAACGCGTTAATCGTGTCTAACAAACCCTTTGCCGCACCTTTACTTATCATCAAGCTGTCATACTTCCTCTTACCACATCCTGCTGCTGCAGGCTGCAGGCATGATGGAGAAATGCAGCAGCAGCACAATTCTGAATGGTGCTTTTTATTTTCCAAAACTCCTGGGTGGCTCATAGACAAGTCGAAGGCCAAATGCACATTGTTTAAAGCCGAATTAAAATATCACCCAAGCTCGTCAAGCTTGAGCTACCAGCTACGAGCTAAGCATAGGACAGTTAACGTGACTCAGGTTGATGCTAGTGGGCTCAGGCAAAGCACTATTTTGGAGAGTGCTACTCGCCGACCTGTTATTGAAACCAAAGTGCAAAGTGTAAACGCTGTCTCATCAACCAGTGATCACTGGATGTCAGTGAGTAATCAAAATTATTTAGAAGTTACTGCTATATTGCGTCTGGTAAGTAGGATTGGGTACCGGAAATGTGCTGACCTAAACGGTAGTAACAAGACCGAATAAGAACGAAAATTTTGGTGCCTCATTTTGGTGCCTGACATTACCTGACCTTTAGCTAGCAGCTGGATTAAACATGGTTAAAATGCTGACAGCTCACGTTAAACAGTGTAAAGTGTGACTGTATTTCACCGTAGAGGATTCCAACACCGGTACGTAACAGTCTGCTCTGCAGCGCAGCAGCAGCCGTTGTCGGAATTAAACAACACAGACGGTGCGTTCACTTGCAGCTGCCGTTGTCAGAATTAAACAACACAGATGGTGCGTTCACTTAAAACAGGTAGCCTCGTGGTGCATTCACAGTAATCGTAAAATACCATTTTCCCATCTGGTGGTTGTTTTTCTCGTTCAACAGCAATTTACTGGTGAAATAAGTTATTGTTAGAGTTACTACATTATTATTAAATCTTTAATTTTGACCATGGCCTTAACAATAAACAAGTTCCTGACTGTTGTTTAGTGCCCTTCTTTTTTCTTCTTCTTTTGTTTATAGTAAATAAATAATAAACTAATACAAATCTTAAAGTCAAGTTCATAAAGTAACTTTCTTTGCATTCATTTGATTCCCAATCAAGATACACTGGTAGGAATTGCTTTCCATTGTTAATATGTACTTAAAAACAGTTCTGAAATGCAAAATAATAGAATTTTATTCATGCGATTAATCGCGATTAACTATAGCAATTCAGCGATTAATCGCGATTAAAAATAATAATCTTTTGACAGCCCTACTTTTGATATATCATAACTGTTGAGTGTTTTGTTAGAAAACGTCCTACCTGTGCCTAGAAAAAGGTCTGGCTAAACTCATTTCACAGAGCCTCACAGCAGCTACCCCTTATAAGAAAAAGGAGCAAGTTTGAACAGACCTAGATACTTTGTACAACCAGAAAAAAAGCTGCCTGCTCGCTGCCTGATTCTCTGATATGAATGACGGCATTGCATTGTGTGATATGGGCTTAGAATGTGCTCTGCTTGTTCCGTAGCGTTCTGTTTTACAGCATACTGCAATATTTAACCGGTAATACGGTTAATGTAGTGGTTAAAGTCCTAAAAATACCAACAGTAGCAAAACGATACTTCTCAGCTGCAGTCCCGACTGACAGAAAAAATTGTGGTGTGGACGTGAAAGACGCTTCCAATTGAAATACCTTCTGTCAAATAAAGTAATGAATTCAACTTTAGCTGCCACATAGATGGATAGCATTGGGATACAGCTTCACTCATATCTTCCTGCAAAGCTGAAGAATATTCCTCTGCTGAGGCTATGTTTAGACGGAAACGATCTGAAGAGAAAACGCAAAAGTGGCGTTGCCTTCTCACTTTTTATTCCGCGTTTAGACGAGAGTTTTGGGGGGGCAATCTGCGTGCATATGGTGACGCAGAAGTGTGTGAAATTCAATGTAGTATGCACGCCAGGCGGCTAGGTGGCACTGCCACACAACATCACCAAGTCAGCGCGCCTGCGTAGAACCTTCCTTCTACTTCTCTCCTTAGTAGCGCGAAACCAAAACATGTCGAAGCGAACAACAAAAGCTCGTCTGGAAAGACGAGGAGGTGGAGTTGCATGTTTGTCTGATGATGACCGGCACAGTTGACCGTGATAAGCCACAGCACAGCACCCACGGGAGCACTACCAATACCCTGAGCCACAGCACCCACGGGAGCACTACCAATACCCTGAGCCTCGCGGCCCTTCAGCCGCTGCTTGAGAGCAAGAGGCAGCGGGCAGAGGAGGCTGAAGCAGACCCTCCTCTGCCCGCTGGCCGCTGCCTCTCTCTCTCTCTTTCTCTCTCTTCATCCGCAACGTTGTCGCCTACTCTGGCTCAAATGAATAGCCTATACATATCATCATCGAACTATAACAACCTTATCCACATTGTCGAAATCATTTAAATATTGAGCCATTACATTGAAATTATTTTAGATAACATAAGCCTATCATTTCTGTAGCCTACTCTGTAACAACAGACTACCTGGACGCCTTTTACTCGTCTCTCTCCACACCGCTGTCTTCAGACTTTTGCGTTTTTACCCTTTAGACGGTAACGCGACGCTGGAGCGTTTTTAAGATTTCCACTCTGGAGGGTGGTTTCACTTTATTGCGTTTTTAAGCCCCAAAAACGCCGTCGCCGTATAAACGAAAGGCACATCTGATAAAATATTTTTTCATTTTCACCCGCGAGCGTCATCGTGTAAACAGGGCCTGAGAGGCAAGATGCAACCCCCCCCCCCACCCCCATCTTCTTCTGGTCCATTCATTGCTTCTGTGAGTCACAGGTGCATGAAGGCAGAAAAGAAATCAGGTAAATTTAAGCCCTCGGCTGATGTGTTGGAAATCACAGAGACACATTATGAATCACATCTAGGCATACTTTAGGGTGAGGCTTCTGCACAATTGGTGTGACTGTATTGTTTCTGCCTGCCAGAGAGCCTCACTGCTCAGTGGCCATTCACTCCTAAATCTTTCTACATATACACATATATATCTATATATATATCTATATATATATATATATATATATAATCCCATTTCCATTTTTCAGTACTACAAAGTAGTGCAGTAGTGACGTGACATCTGCACGGCTCTGCTGCATGGCTAATGGAGTTAATCTTTGTTGGAAAGGTCAAGTCAGGAAGATTATGGCCTACTCTACTGTTGAATGGCTGACCTTATCAACACTAATGCACCACTGCAATCTGTGTTGTCACCTCCACATCGAGGTAGTAGGAAGTGGGCAGGTTCAGAGGATGGTGTGAAACAAAGCAGGTCACCACGCCACATGAATAGTGTGATGACCTGCCGATCACTGAAGGCAGGGCTTGCTATAGGTGACAAAGGTGGTCGCACAAGGCACAAGGTGGAGGGGCACTGTGCTGGCAAGAAGAAAAAAAATCCAGATATAGACTTTTTTTTTTTTGATCAATTTTTTATTATTTTTTAGCACCATTTATCATTCAGACATACAGAACAAATTCCACAATATGTGCCAGATGGTGCATAGAACAGATAAACAAATTGAACAAGAACAAAAACCCTCTCCCACCCCCCACCCTCTGCAGTCTCGGGGAAAACAAAAGAAACAAACAAACAGAAATCACACCTTGCCTAGTCGCTCTCCTCTAGGTCTTGTGGTGTTGAGGTCATTAGGTCTGATATTTGTGCTGCTGTGCTTTTCCATAGGTTGATAGTTGATGATTTGGCTTTGTTAATCCTTGCTGTAGAGAGCTCAAGCATAACTGTCTAGAAAATACGCTAACCACTGTTTTACACAAAGCAAGTAGGGGGGGGGAGCCAGCATTGAGCTATTATTTTCTTGGGAGATTGTAAACAGCATGGGGGAAAGCAGGCATCCCTGTCGCGAGCCCCACTCGATGGGAAGTGGCTGAGAATGCAAGCCATTGGTTGAGACTATGGCTGTGGGATTCACATATGAAGTATGCACAATGTCAATGAATTTGGCCCCCAAACCAAGCCTCTCTATTACTTGCCACAAGTAGTTCCACTCTAGGTGGTGTTTTGGCTTCTTCTATTACATAGAATAGTCTGTGTACATTGTCTGTAGCATGACGCTTTGGTTTAAAACCTGATTGGTCATGGTGGACTAGCTTCTCGATAAAGCGCTCTAGGCGGAGAACCAAGACTTTGGAATAAAGCTTAATATCAGTCTTGATGAGGCTGATGGGCCTGAAATTTCAGCAGTCCGTAAGATCTTTGCCCTTTTTTGGTATAACGGAAATTAGCGCAGTGTTGGTTTGTTGGTGGAAAGTACCCTTCTATATGGCTGCAGTTAAAGGTGTCTTGCTACGGGCACGAGTAAGTGCAGTGCCAATTTTGACGTTGTATGGATTAGAAATGCAAAAGATATCGTTAAATATATATCGGTAAAAGAAGCACACATTGGCTTTTGCCGCTCTAGCCTTTGGCCACTCCCCCTCTCACACTGAGGACCAGAGACAGAGAGACAGGGCAGCGGAGCTTTGGCAGCTAAAATGGGGCATACACCTCAGACCCACAAAAATGTGCAAAGTTGCACTACTTTGGACTGTCTTTGACTTTGAATAAACAAACGACAATTCCCGAATTTAAGGATGTATCAGAATCCCACAAATGCAAGGCGCAACAAGTGCAGACAGAGCGTGATCCCACTTATAGGCAGGCTATTTATCTTATAAAGCAAGACGTATCTGTATATATGTGTGTCTGTGTTTGGGGGGAAGGTAACCTGCACATCAGCAGAAACCACATGCAGAACACTTAAGAACAGCGGGGGGGACTCCTTTCCTGCTATTGTATTAAATTGCTGTGAGCTGACAGAACATAACGTAGCCTAATCTTAGAGATTATTCCTTCACATAGCGGTGCAATGCGAGAAGTTGAACCAGGCAGATACATCAGTATTCATCAGACTCACCCTGGGTCGGGTTAATTAAGTCGCCAAAATAACTCCGTGAATCAAATGCCCTACTTCACCGTTAACCGTCAAGCCACTAAACCTGTATGAAAATGAACACCTCTGCTGAAATGTTAAATTTGTTAACGATCCGATACAAGACAACACCGTCTCTCTCTCTCTTTCTCTCTCTCTCTCTCTCTGCTCTGCACGCGCACACACACACACGCGCACACGCACACGCACACACACGGTCCGGTTCTGGTGGTTGATTAACGCAGATGGGTGCTGATTAGCTCTCATAACGGGCCGGGTGGGTAGTGCTATGCCATGAGTCCATGACGCTAATGTCTGATTACTGTCTGATATTTTGTGATTACATTCTGAATCTGCAGAGTTCTCTGTCAGGTAAATACAGTAGTACAACGTCTTCCTCTGATGTAGAAGTAGCCTACACTGTAAGCCAGTAGTAGGCTATACAGGGGAGTTGCATATTTAGTGGTTTGGGGTCCTTCTGTAAGTCATTTTGGGGTAAAATTTGGTTTTGATGAATTCTACAATCAGCAATACCACAGGCCAAGCAATCGCCCGTTCCAAACGGGCACTGCACTAGTATGTCAAAATACTGTAGAAGTTCTGATGGAATTCCATCCAACCCTGGCGTTTTCCCTTTTTGAACTATTTTTAATGCTGATTTAAGTTCCTCTAACTCTATAGGTTGACCCAGTTCTTTTGCCTCCTCAGGGTCAAGAATTGGCAGGTTTAGTTCTTTTAGGAACCGGGTGGATGAGCAGGTCTGGGGGGCCCCTAGCATGTATCTCGTGTTGTGCTCCTTCAAGCTCCCGATGCCGCTAGGTCATGAATGCGTCGCAGTCAGGTTGCATCAGATCACACACCGCAGTTCCCTTCGTCTCAAGCTTTACCCTGATGTGCTGCAGCGAGGCATTCATTTCCGTCAGCGCTCCCTTTATTGCGTTGTAAACCACCGATTCAAGCACGCTTTGTTGCTTTTCCAAGACCTGAGTGATCAAGTCCTCCATGTTTGGGAATGCGCTAGCATTAGATGCTATATTAGCCACCGCTCTGCTAGCCGCCGCCATGTTTGCAGATTTTGTGTCCGAGAATGTAGCTTAGACGACAACGGGACCTGTTTTCTCGTACTTGCAGGCAATTCACTGAGTCACTGTGATAGCAGATAAAACAATTTGGCGTCGAAGAAAAAGTAATAGACCTGGTTATTCAATGAAATGCGGAGGTGGGTACGAGAGCCTTAGTCTTCTGTGACCATTGCGTGTGCTGGTCACGTGGTCTCTCCAGATATAAACTTTTTTAAATGACCCTTTTGTGTCACTTTTTAACACTCTTGGTTGGGACCCCTTGCCGCCATTTTTCAACATGCAGGGTAAAACCAATAAGGGAAATATTGTGGGTGGGGTTGAAAAATTTACGTTCAAGTGACACGCAAGACAAGAACGGGACATGAACCCTGGTCTCCTGGGTGAAAGTCCTGTGTTGTTTGACACATCCACCCCCCCAACTTCATTATGCAGGATTTTTGGTCTTTTCATGCTACTAAATAAAATAAAAATAAAATAATTAATAATACTACGTCATCTTACAGCGCCACTGTCGAGCTGCTGCTCTGCCCGCTCTGTTCCATAGAGATGCTAAAGGATTCTTTGTGCGTTGGTGTCTGACGCTGAGAGACACTGAACAAGCGTCAGTTTATGACAAGTTGGGAGTGAGAACGGGTTGAAACAGCACTCCCTGTCCCTATACCTGGCCATGTCATATCGTGGGTGGCCGCTACCTGAGGCAATGTCTCTCAGCCCAGATCGAAAGCATGATTGCTACACAATGAACTACTACAACTACTATTGAGATTATTATTGCCACTGTTCATCACCCCCCCAACTGGCACCGTCAGACACCGCCTACCAGGAGCCTGGGTCTGTCCCAGGTTTCTCCCTAAAAGGAAGTTTTTCCTCACCACTGTCGCACTAAATGCTTGCTCTTGGAGGAATTACTAGAATTGTTGGGTCTTTGTATATTATAGAGTGTGGTTTAGACCTACTCTTGAGATAACTCTTGTTATGATTTGATACTATAAATAAAATTGAATTGAATTGTATTGTAATAAGTTGAATGATGGAATATAGACCCCTTAGAACAGATTAAACTTTAGTAAGCCATGGTGGGTCCTTGCTTTAGTCTCTGTCACAGTGTGAAGGCGTATAATAAATAACCTAGCACGGGGAGATGGCAGCTGAGTTGCTGTTGATGAATCACCTACAGTTTTCTGTTTCCCTCTGTCTGACTAGATAAATTAGCAATGGACATAACATATTTGTGTGTATAGAAGAAACCAGTGTTAGTGTAAAATTAAAATATATTATGAGATATTATTTAAATAAACCCACTGAGGCACTTGTATGTATAACTAAAAGACATCCACTTCAATATGTGGGGGAGCCAGGGACTGAACTGCCAAACCAACCTTTAGTTGGACAACCCGCTTTACCTCCTAAGCAACAGCCACCCCAAGCATTGGACAAACTGAAAGGAAAAGCCAGGGGACCAGCTAAGTTCGTCATTCTATCCAGTGGTGGACTGACCAATCAACTGCCACTGTTTTCAAAATAAAACATATACATATACATACATACCATGAGAAGAGTTTTGTTTTATTTGAATCAATGATCATCAACATGTAGCTCTTTCATATTAGTCTTATAAGATCATCATCATCTCTGTGTACAGAAGTCAATCATAATTTTTAATTCTGTTGCTCTTGGGCTTGCAATGGCCTTTGCCTTCATGTAATGTCTTAAAGTCTAAAAAGATATGGGTCAAAGTTATTAGATCATCCAGAAAAATAATTTAAAATATCTTCTAGACCTTTTCATCACTGCCAGCCAATGAAAAGGTCAGTGTTGAGGGCTACAGTAGCATAGAAATGGAAACCTTTTCACTTTAGCTCCACAATAAACAGGCCTAAGTAAGTACAACCCACTTCAAATGTGATGGTGAAGGCTTCGGCTGAATATGTAAGGCAAATTGACAAAAGTTAGGACAAGGCTTCGCTGTGGCCTTTTGCTGCGAGCTGCTTCAGTGTCAGCGGGGTGCTTAGTAGGCAGGTTAAGTAACATGTCCTCCTGAGACGTGGGCCAAGCATCCCAGGCACCATTCAGCCTGACACACCTGATCAGTTATGAGCAGGCATTTGGGGATAGAAATGTCAAGACTTGTAAGCACTACTTCCCTTTCCACAAATTACACAAATAAAGAAGCATGAATGCTTGTACGCACACAAACACACACACACACACACACACACACACACATGGCAGGTAAGACAAAGCATGTCATAACCACACTTGTAAGTTTCTCACTAATGATGCTTGTCAGTGAACCTGTCCTTGCTTCATTAAACAATCCTCAGCTGCGTAGGAGGCCGTACAGCAGCAACCAGCATGGAGCTTACGTCTTGGTGGAGGGAGTTAGGGTGGAGCCTCTTTTATGTGAACACGCTGGATTGGAAAACCCTGGGTTGATTGAATTAGTTAACCACCGCGGTTGTTAGGTTAGGTAAAGCCAGGTAACTGAAATAAATCCAGGGCATGTTGATCTTGCTTTGTACTTTCTCTGGTCAAAACATAATCCTATCAATGACAGTCACCAACCTGGGTGTAAGATTTTACCCTCATTTCACATTTGATGCCCACATTAAACATCTGTGCAAGACCTCCTTCTAACACCTTAGAAAAATTGCAATATTCTGCAATCGCAAACCTCCTCACTGAACCTCCGCTCAGGAAAGGCCTTCACCCCTTAAGGACCAAGCTCCACAACATGGGGGACCGGGCCTTCTGCTCAAACACTGACTCCTAAAGGAAGGGCCTAAAAGCCTTTTATAAGAAAGCGTTCTCAGAAACTTATTTTTATGCTCCTGTTTCTGAACCTGTTTTTAATACTGTTTTACTCTGTAGTAATTTGAGATTGATTTTAACAATGAAAAGTGTTTTACAAATAAAAATGTATTTTTAATAAAAAAAATTTATTCTTGATTAATAAGCCCATCTATAATATGTTTAATTATTGTATGTTCCTACTTTATGAATGATGGATTCACCATTTCTAAACTAAGACTATTATATACTATAATAACTACAACTACAATTATAAAGCTGTTATTGTTGTCAATTGTCAAAAGTGCTACTCTGAAGTTGTAGAAATGGGAAGAACTAAAACTTGGCCTAAATTAGCACTGGTACTCTCAATTGAAATAAAGGATTATATATATATATATATATATATATATATATATACATAAGGGATAATGTAGAGCGAGGCGGTTATTATAGCGAATACAACCTTCAAAATCAGTCCTGATCACCCTGAATCCTACTTATTACATGGCTATCAATAATTTGACACAAAATATTGATTTAAAAAGGAGTTTATTGATTTAAATATGATTGTATTGCTTCTGCTAAAGAAAATAGTCCATTCCGTTTCTACGGTTGGAATCCTGCGTCCATAGCAACGTAAACTCTATAGCTGTTTAATGCAACCCTTCGTCTGTCATTCAACACAACGGTATCTCCCTCTCCTGCAGCGAAGAGATTTCTGGCAAAAGCCACCTGTCCGGGCACGCATTTCATCCCCCTTACGGGCTGTGGTAGTAGCCGTATATTTTATGGGTCGGGCTGTTATGGGGTGCTGCCTTGCTATCGCTAGCTATAGGTGGACAAATTACCCAGCTGCTGTTTTAATCACTGCAGGAATTGACATGACATTAGCTGAAGCGTTGTAGTGAGCTAGCGGGCTATCAGCTGCTCTAATTCACATTAACCTGAACATTTCCGTTGACGGTGAAGTGAGACACAGTAAATGGGACTTAAACATGTTGCAATGTAAGCTAACTAATTAGCGTTGAATTGGAGGACAGAAGTTGATCCACCTTTCCCCACTTTTTGCCACAGCTGATAAATTATCTGGTCTTCTTCCAATGGATTGATATAGCTGTCCTCCAGAGTGAACAGAACTCTGCTGTGCATTTCAACGGTGTTTCATGCTTAGCAATGGTCTGTTATCAAGAAATAACAGACAGAATGCCTTAGAATTATACCAAACTATGTAATATATATATATATATATATATATATATATATATATATATATATATATATATATATATATATATATATATAATATACATATATATACTACTGGTCAAAAGTTTTGGAACACCCCAATTGTTTTTGTGTATTGTATTGTGTATTTTTATTGAAATTTTAGTAGTTCAAATCCACTGAATAGCTTGAAATGGTACAAAGTGCACAGGTGAACTGCCTGAAAAAGCTGTTCTGCAGCAATGGAGGTTGATCAAGCTTTGAAAGTTGGTGCTACCAATTCCCACAGGTGTTCCAACTGTCTGGATTACTTACAACCCCCTCTGTTTGTATAAAAGTATTGTTGGAACACACTGTGGTACCGTACCCTCGGGAGCATTATTTGAACCGTATTGTACTGCAGAAAGTAGTGTGTTGCTATAAAAATGGCTGGAAAAAGGCAATTAACAATGGAAGAGAGACAGACCATCATAACACTTAAGAATGTTGGTCTTTCCTACAGAGAAATTCAGGGCTCTCAAGTCTCATGCGTTGGTGAGACACATGCATTTCAACCCATTCACACGCCACACCTTGTATTTCTCACGCAGAGAAATTACCAGGATAACGCCCACCAAGCTGCGCCATTATTTTTTAAACAGTGGAACAGATAGAGGAATCAAGTGAGTGCCCCATAGAGTTCAGAACGCCCTACCAGCACCTGCGGCGCTACCATTGGGCATTTTAGGTCCGGGCCCGCCCATTTTGACCCAGGCCTATAGTGAGTAGTGAGTGATTTTAATTCTAGCAGTTCATCCAATAAGCAGCCAGAGGAAAGCTTTGAGTGAAAGCTTCTCAGCCAATCAGTGGCTTTTACCCCACGTGTGGACTCTTAAGCCTGCCCACAGGCTGCATCGTCACCAGCAAGTGATCCAATGAAATGAATGACGTTTGTGCGCAAGCTTTTCAAGCAAACTCAATGAGACAGACCCAGAGTGTAGCTATTAGCTAATATGAAACGCAAAGCGAAGGAAAGTAGCTTGTTTTCATTTAAATTCAGCAAGAAACGCTCCGAGGAGCAGGAGGAGGACATTTTAAGTAACGCGGTTACAAGTGACGAGTTACCGTCCTGCTCGGCCGCCCTCTCCCCATCAAGTCCTCCCGTAGCCACCCCCCCTCACACCAGCAAGGCAAGTAGTGTCTTAACGTTATTAGTGTCTGGCTGTCTGAATGCAGGGGGAACCTGAATACATTTTTTTGGCTTATTTTAATTGGCCCATCCAGTTTTCTGGAGGCCCACCTACAATCAAAATCCTGGTGCCGCTAGTGCCTGCCACGCACCAGCTGAGTGAGTGCGGATTTCAAATCGCGGCTTTCGTCGCTGTTTGTGACTTTGCCTAAAAGATTGAGTGACAAGTGTACTCCGGGGTACTCGCCCTGTTGTTTATTTGGTTGCCATGACTTGGCGAGTGATGACGTCCTGTCACTGTTCCAGTTGAGGGGAGAGAGAGCGGATGACAGTTCGCTTGAGTTCAGTTAGAGCACACGGCTCTGTAGAGTCCTGTAATTAGGACTTTATATACTACATGTACATAGCAGAAACCCTGTTGTGCGTCTGCCCTATTTCTGATACTGTGGCGGCAGAAATCAACATAGAGGAAACACTGGGTAGCTTTTGCGCCTATTATTATTATTATTATTATTATAGCTATGTGTTGAATCGGCTGAAGGGTTACTCTGACAGTTTTATATTTTTATAAAGATATCCATAATAATTTTGAATATTTTTAGTTTTTTCTTTCCTTTTATTTTTATTGCACAACCTCCCGGCCCCCATTGTGAAAACCTTTGGCCTAGGCTATTTCATTATATTTTATCCAGACAATGAATAGTATTAATTATTGCACACACACACAAAGAAATACTGAATTAAATTTAAAAAAATTATTTGTACGAATTGATGTGTCATTTATCAGATCAGACTCTGTCCCCACCCAAACCCCTGCCGCCAAAATCTCACTCTGAACTCTGTTCAAACCTTGAGAGCCCTGGAAATTGCGAATAAAGTCAAGGTGTCAGTGAGTACAGTATTCTTCACCATCAAAAGGCACTTAGAAACTGGGGGAAACTCTGACAGGAAGAGGTCTGGCAGACCCAAAGCCACAACAGAATCAGAAGACAAGTTTCTGAGAGTCAACAGCTTGCGTGATAAGCGGCTCACAGGACAACAGCTTCAAGCACAGCTTAATAGTGGTCGTAATAAACAAGTCTCAGTTTCAACTGGAAAGAGAAGACTTGGAGCTGCAGGTTTGATAGGTCGAGTTGCAGCAAGAAAGCCATTGTTAAGACATCAGAATGAGAAAAAGAAGGTGTTATGGACTGATGAATCAAAATTTGAAATCTTCAATTCATCACACAGGAATTTTGTACGCTGTCGAGTAGGCGAAAGGATGGTTCCTCAGTGTGTGACATCAACTGTCAAACATTGAGGAGGAAGCATGATGGTCTGGGGCTGTTCTGCTGGATCCAGGGTCGGTGATTTGTACAGAGTGAAAGGCACCCTGAACCAAAACGGTTACCACAGCATTTTGCAGAGCCATGCAGTACCCTCTGGTATGCGCCTAGTTGGTCAGGGGTTCATCCTACAGCAAGCTAAAGACCCAAAACATAAGTCCAAGCTATGCCACAACTACCTTAGCAAAAAAGAACAAGATGGTAAGCTTAAAAACATGGAGTGGCCAGCACAGTCCCCAGACTTAAACCCCATTGAGCTGGTTTGAACTGGACAGAAAAGTGAAAGCAAAGCAACCTACAAGTGCCACACATTTATGGGAACTTCTGCAACAGAGCTGGGAAGAACTTTCTGAAGAATATTTGATTTCCATTGTAGAAAGAATGCCACGAGTGTGTTCAGCTGTTATATCTGCCAAAGGGGGCTACTTTGATGAGTCAAAAATGTAGAATACATTTTGGTTTATAAACTGATTCCATGATTTCGTTTTTAAATTAAATTGTTCATTTGTTCTATTCTTTCATTTCAGAGTACAATAAGACATTGAACTGCATGAATTTCAATAAAAACCTGGAATAATTGGGGTGTTCTAAAACTTTTGACCAGTAATGTATATATTTTATTATTAGATATTATTTGGGCCCCAGCCCCAATGACTGGCAGTCGGAAAAGGCCCTATTGAAACTGAAGCTGAATTAATAATTACGTGCAATGAATCACATTTTGACGGGGCTTAAGATGCTTAGAAACTCACTAAAATTTGCACACGCATCAGGCCTGGTGAAAGATTTGATGTTTTATGGCTCAAAGTAAAAGCCCCCTCCTTTAACTTTCACATAGACTGACAAAAATGTATACGCATATTAAACATGTTGAGACGTACAAGAAAGCCTCTTGGGGGTGTATAGTAAACTTAACAGGAAGTCAGCCATTTAACATTCACTGTGCACTTTTAATGCACTTCAGCATTTCCAGGGGTCATACTTTAACAAACGTTTAGAGATGTAATCCGTAAGTCTGCGTTCATATTCAAGTTGCTGTGTTTTAACAAACTCCTCCAACAGATTTAACACAATCTACAGACCTTAACTATACAAGGTTATTAAAGCTTGAAATTTCATAATGAACCAGGAATTTGTTGTAACTCAAATGTACATTGTCCAATCTGCATGATAAGAGTCCAGGACCGAGGACATCTACATGCCAATATAAAAAGGATTAGTCTAAGCGTTATTTTTTTTGATAACATTGCATATTATATATTGTATTACTAAACCCTCCTTGTGTAATAATACAACTTTGTTTATCTGCACTGCTGAGACACAACAGAGCAATGAGTAGTATGCTACACAATTGCGCTCATTTCCATTTGTTTCTATTTTTAAAGTGTGGATGGAGCATTTGAAAACTACCTGGTGGCTCTGTGCAAGGACTTGTGGACTGCTATCTGCTATCATACTTCCTCCTGTTGTGTTTCCTATGCTCCCAGCTGTCGACACAAAAACATCACAATGTTTTATTTTTTTTTTCATATTAAATTGTACAAAGTAAATGTCATGGCTGAAAAAGAAACAAGATTTCACCAGAGGAGCCCTGTCAACTGGGCGAGTCAAACGTGACTTGTGTTGATGTCTGTGTTGTGGTGTGTGATAAGTGGAAACCATGGAAAAAATACAAATTTAAGTATGAGAAAACAGCAGTTTTTGGAGTATCCTCTAACATTCAACAAAGGATGTTTTTTTACACATCAGTGTTTATCAGTCATCTGCTCAGAAAGCATTAAAGAGGGATGGATTCTTGAATATGCAAAAAATGTAAACAATCTTAAATTTATGTACCTCAGGTGGAATTAAAGCAATGAGAAAAGAATGTGCAGTCAATATCATGACAAAGGAGAGGAGGTTCATGGGGAATTGCCTTCATGATTTATTCTTGAGTGCTAAATTCCTGCCAGAAATCCCCGTTGGGCTTTGCTTTGGAAATATTAGGTCTTTCCAATCAGCTCTATGGCTGTAGATTTTTTCCACAGGATCTGCATTGTTTAAATTGCATTCCTTCTCTAAAGCACCATTAACTGACTCTAATATAAAAAGTGGGCTTTGGCAAAGAGGTGGGCTTTCCAGTTGATTTATGAAAATTGTGTGTGTGAAATAGATTATCATGTAAAATGTTGGACACATTTCTAGCTGTAAGCCCCACTCCAATCTGAAATATTTTTAAATATTCATTTACTCATCATTTACTCTTGGTCTTGGTGGGTTGCATTTTCGTAATTCCCACTGTTGATTGTATCCGTAATTACCTGGACAACTATATGGAAAACTATATGGAAAATTACAGAGATGAGAAAGGAAATGGAAAACAGAGAGAGAGGTGGACTAGACAAATAATAAGGTAGCTTGTTTTGATACAAATAGAAAAAAAGATGTATATGCTCCTTTCTCTTGCTTTTAAAACTGTTTGTCATAGACAAGAATGACAATATGCATCATATGTAGTATTTTTAATTTTTCAAAAACCTGAGTACAATTTTCTGCCATGAACAAACGTTGTTTAAAGGTGGACATAGTGGTTAATCCAATACTGTGCTCAGAGGTTTGCACTGCCATAAAATAAGCAATGGTCCTATGCTTTCATAAGTACCAGGAAAGCTGAGATGTGAAAATTGCATTTGATGTTTAACTTGTAGTCAGCATATTCTTACTGTCACATCTTTAATTTCCAGCCACATAGCTTGGCCAGCTTTTGGCACTTGGGTGACAGATTTTGCCCATGGGGTACACGTTGATTTGTTTCATGTGACGTATGTGGGCAAGATTATTAAGAAATGCATGGCTAAACTGGTCTAAAATATTGCACTCAATGAGCAAAGCATAACATCCACTAGTTTTAATTTCAAGGAGAGAAGAAGAATAGTTTAATCTCCATTTGAAAACTGTCAAGCAATGAACCAAGAAACAAGTTACATAACAGACCAGATAATTTGATCATGGTTCAAATAATAGTAATCACATTGTTGAACCATAAACCTTTCCATTTCAGAGAGCAAAAATCACTAGACATCTGAAATGTATTTCATTAAATAACTACAAGCTTCATGATGAAGTGTAGTGAGGGTTAAGGATTTCTTTAAGTTTAAAAATTCAAGTCATATTTTGTGGCTAAGCTTCTCCTTAAACAGCAGCTATTTTCTGAAGGCAGCTAAGAAAATGAGCTCATGACAAATGAAGCATGTTTTTGGGTCAATGACGTATAAGGATTTTCAATAGGCCAATTTTAAAATACAATAAATATGATTTTTTATTGCATTTGTTCAAACATTAACAATGTTGTGTATAAATTAATTTATATAAAACAATTATTTAAACTGATTTTAGTGTTTTTTCATGTTCATGAATTGACCATGACCTTTAAAAATGTCATGTGGTGCGACCGTGAATTATTTAAAAAAGTGAACATATATCCTTCACCTGTTTACATTTATTTTACAAGTGCTCTGTAATATGAAGTCTGTAGAAACATATTAGTTAGATTTCTTCTGAAATTATATAGTTGTTTATATTTGTTTTTGTTCTATAACATCACAGTCACCTACCTACATGTGGTTAGCATACACATTTTTCCTGTGAATTACACAAAAGTGAAAAAGATGTCTAAACAATATAATTCCCTTCAGCATACTCAATCAGAGATTAATATTTTAGGCTCAGAAATTAAATATTGCATTTTTATTTAAATACAGTTATTGCCATTTCTGGTCGCACCGCATGATGTGTGGTCGCACCAAATGATGGGGCAACCACATATTGTCAAAAATCAATAGATTAGGAAGCAATAAGTTGCATGCAAAAATCTAAAACAAATTTTTATTCAAATCAAACTGATTTTTCAGTGAAGGCAAACATTTCATTTTCATTTCCATACCATTTTCATAAAAAAAAATTCAAACCGCTTAAGAGAATAGACCATTCTGTTGGCATCTTGGAAATATTTCATGAAAGATTCAAAGAACAACAAGGATTGTTGGAGAGAACTACCCTGAACATCCAGAGTTCCAGAGTAGGAAAGAACAACAAACACAACACATTTTTAAAACCTCAAATTGATCATCTATCCATAGTGTGTGTGTCATTGCACACATTGGCTTTTGCTGCTCTAGCCGCTGGCCACTCCCCCAGAGGGGGGACCAGAGAGAGAGCAGCGGAGCTTTGGCAACTAAAATGTGACACACCTCAGGCCCACAAAAATGTGCAAAGTAGCACTACTTTGGACTATCTTTGAATAAACAAATGACAATTCCCGAATTTAAGGACGTTTCAGAATCCCACACATGCAAAGCTACCAGACACTGTTTTTGAGTCACATTGTTGTCCATGTTTGGGGGGGAAGGTAACCTGCACGCCATATGCAGAACGCTTTATAATAAACGCTTTATAAAAAAAGCCATTTGCCAACACTAAATATCAAGCAAAATCCAGACACTATATAGTATTAAATTGCTGTGAGCTGTAGCCTATAATCACCACTTCTAAACATAGGCAGACCATAACGTAATCTCTGAGATTATTCCTTCACAGCGCTGTGCAATGCGAGAAAATGTCAGAGCTCAACCGGGCAGACACATCAGTTTTCATCAGACTCGCCCCGGGTTAATTAAGTCTACTGCTAACTAATAACATTACCGTCGCCAAAATACCCCCGCGAATCAAATCCCATACTTCACGTTAACCGTCAAGCCACTAAACCTGTATGCAAATGAACACCTCTGCTGAAATGTTAAATTCGTTAACGATCATACGACTCGAGAGAGAGAGAGAGAGCTCTGCAGGTGGGTAGGGCACTGCCATGAGTCCATGACGCTAATGTATGATTTCTCCACATTTTCATTGTGATATTTGACGCGTTCCCTGTGACAAGCAGTCTTTTAAAATGGCATCTGATAAAATGGATTCAAATAATATAGTATTACATGAAAAAAATCGTGAAAAGCCTTAAAATCTTGTTTATGAAATATTAAAATGAATTACTATTTGTATATAAACCATCAAAAGAATAGAAGAGTACAAAACCTGTCAATATAGGATGTATATTAGTCTTGGAAGGCATGATTCAATGGTCGCACCACATGATTTTTGGTCGCACCACATGATTTTTTTTAATTCAGTCAAAATTTACAGGCACAGCATTGGACACCTAAATAAAACTAGCTAGTTTCTCACGAAAGGGCACTATGACATTTTCTATCAAACTATCAATTTGTAAATATAAATTAACACTTATTGTCTTTTTGAGGTCATACCACATGACGTCCAAAAGTGGAAACTACATACCAGCCATTCAAAAAGTTTTATTCTTCAAAATATGAGAGAGGGTTATAAACCTGCTTGTTGCTTTCAAGGGTCCTTGGCAAACTGACTTATCATGCAACTTCCTGTCTTTCAGTGGAATTCAAAATAAAAGCTCAAAAAAGCTAATTTCTTGATGGTCGCACCGCATGATATTTCATAAAATATACATACTCGGACAAAGTGTGTTTGTATATTATGACAGAAATATCAATACAAGAGCACTGCTATATTATATAGGACTACAAAACACTTTAGAAATTATGCCAAAAATGGCAGAAAATACATTTTAATACATAATGAGCAAATTTCCAGAAGTTTCTAAAATAGCAGTCATGCCTGACCGGTCACACCACATGATATTTTGACACTTTCAGTAACAAAAAAATTTGAAATGCCATATGATTTTTGAAAAATTGATGTGGTTACATAAAGGGGAGAAACACTAAATATAAATTATGTTTTTTTTTATAAATCTAGACCATTTTTAACTGGAGAAAATGCAGTCAGACAGTAAATTTAGGCGTCATGTCATTGACCCTTTTGCAGATGAGTACAGATCAGAGTTGATTGTGCTGGGATTACATTACATGAGCAGTCTCATCAATCAACAATCATTTGCAAAGCTGAGGTAGGACCGTACCCACACAAGTTGAATTACTAAAAACATCTTCTTTCTAAGCTACTGTCCACAAAACCCTTTTATTTTGTCACTGCTTGTCTTTCTGCCCAATGCTGGAATCACATTTTAAAGCTGCAGTTGGTAAACTGTTACTATCCTGACCGTAGCACATGAGACATATTATCTGTGAAAAACAAATCATGTTCCTCTGCCTCCTCCTGGTGCTTCTGATGACATTTGCAAGTTTCCACCACGCCCGAAGATAAACAACCAATCAGAGCCAAGGAGTCTCTACATGGTGTCAATGACTCCTTGTGAATTGTGCTCAAACTGTCAAATGGCAGATAAAATATGCAAGATTTTTTAACTGCATTTCTTGCGTCCAATGTTTTCAGATACATATTTTAGTGTAGTGTTTCACTGTTAAATGTTGTCAAGACAAAACTAATCCCAGCCCACAGGACTGCTTTGATTGGTTGTTTTTCTTTGGGCACAAATGCCATTAGAAACACTAGGAAAAGGCAAAGGAACATGATTTTTTTCACAGATTATCTGTCGTATGTACTACTTTCAGGATATATTTACCGACAAAAAAATATTTTTATATAGGGTACCAATTGAACCTTTAACGGATGGAAGTAACCCTGTCTCCCAGAAATTACATTTATATATTAATGGATTGTTTTCCCAATTATGTTGCGGTGACAAACGCAATGGCTGCCTGGATTTAGTTCAGAGGCTTCGCTTTTTGATTGAATGAAACGCTACATTTAGGTAGCACTATGAAGCTGGTCAGGGCGGATGGCAGGCAGGACTGTGACATCCAGACTCCCGTCTGTGCTTAGGTTTAGACAACAAAAGCACTTTGGTTAAGGTTAGGGAAAGATGGTTGGTTAAACATTAATAATCACATTGTGTCTTAAAGGGGTGATAGAATGCAAAACTGATTTTACCTTGTCATAGTTGAATAATGACAGTTTAGTGGGTAACTAGGACATACATAGAACCTCTAAATCCCATTGACACCTCTTTTCTCTGCAAATCTCACTATTTGAAACTGCCTCTGAAAACGGGCGAATCTCAACGAGCCCCATAGTTGGCGTCAACTATTGCGGCTCCTCCTCATTTGGCTCTAGTCTGTGTTTGTCACGCCCCAACATTTGCATAGGCTACACAACTGACCTGAGATCAGTTAGTCTTCTGAATCTAGGTCGTGCAGATCTCAGAAATTGTATACATTGTTCATATGCTATTTTAGCATTAAATTCACTTCTGAGACTTTTTTTATGCGAGAAATCAACTATGTAGAGGTCAAATATGGGCCGTTTTACGAAAATGGATGGCTAATTGCAAATTTTGTCCGACTGTGTGTCGGAGTTCAGCGCCGGTGCTGCCTGTGTAGCTGCCTCGCGCCCAGCCTGCCTTCCTTCACAGACCCTGGTCTGCTGTGAGCTCCGTTATGACTCGCAGCCCACAGCACTCCATACCCGCGCAGAGTCACCGGTAACACCGCTAATGGACTACTAAACGCCGCTGCTCTGACAGAGCTCCAGGGCCTGCAGCTCCCCTCTTCCTGCTAGCTAAATGCCCGGTGTGTGTGACTGAGAGCGCGGTCAGCGAGCTTGTTACACCAGCAATCTGTTACCACAGGTTCCAGTTAATCTTTTAATGTGTGTAATTATAATGTGTTGAGTTATTTAAACAAACGATTGGGGAAATAAACGCTGCTTGTCCGCGATTCTCATTGATAGAGCCTGCGACTGGATGTAGCTCTATCAATGAGAGCTAGCTAGCCTCCTCTTAGAATTCCTCTGAAATTCCCAAATATTCATCAACTTGAAATCGGACACAGTTGTTAGCTTTATAAGACATTTAGTTAGATGTTGTGTAAGTGGCGTGACGAAATTCAAACTGTAAATATACTCGAATTAAGGCGAAAAGGAAGCTAACTATCCGTGGTTTGTAGCTAGGATTGAAGGGACAGTCACAGCTAACGAAACACTTTGTCTTCACAAATATTAATTAACTTGAAATCGGACACCGTTGTTAGCTTAATAAAACATTTAGTTAGATGTTGTATAAGTGGCGTGACGAAATTCAAACTGTAAATATACTCGAATTACGACCAAAAATAAAGCTAACTAGCCGCAATCTGTACACATAGGATTGATGGGACAGTCGCAGCTAACGAAACCCTTACAGCTCACAAATATTCATTAACTTGAAATCGGACACCGTTGTTAGCTTTATAAGACCTTTAAGTATATGTTGTATAGCTAAGTGACGTGACATGTGTGTAACATGAGGTAAGAGATTGCTGGTGTAACAAGCTCGCTGACCGCGCTCTCACACACGGGCCATTTAGCTAGCAGGAAGAGAGGAGATGCAGGCCCTGGAGCTCTGTCAGGGCAGCGGTGTTTGGTAGCTAGTCCATTTGCCCAAACGGTGACTTTGCGCGGGTATGAGGTGCTGTGGGCTGCAGCAGCCATGCTGGAGCTCAATCGAGCTCACAGCAGGCCGGGATCTGTGGAGGAAGGCAGGCCGGTCGGCGAGGCAGCAACACAGGCAGCTGAACGGCGACACACAGTTTTACCAAATTTGCAATTAGCCATCCATTTTCGTAAAACGGCCAATATTTGAGCTTTATATAGTTGATATCTCGCATAAAAAAGTCTCAGAAGTGAATTTGGTAAGGAAACATTGCAGTGTCTGAGATTCTATCGCGTTTCTAATGTGTGTGTATTGGCGATTCGCTCAACCAATCAGCGGTCGTCTCTACGTGTGTGTGTACGGGGCTAAGGCTCAACCAAGCAGCGCGAAGCTCATCTAAATATTCATGAGCATACCATATTTGGAAGAAAAGCTCTTGTTACAAAGAGGGCCAAAACACAGGGATGCATAAGGGCCAATAAAATATCGACCAGGCCATTTTCAGCTCAACTAATGTTACATACCCCATTAGGAGACCATAAGGAACAGTGTGAAATACCCTATATAATCATTCTATCACCCCTTTAAGTCACTGCTTACTTTTTCTGTATCCAACCAGAGCACCATCTTACCCTAACCCAGTCCCTAAACAGAACCATAATAATGCTGTAATTACTACGTTATACAACATTGTATTCCAAAATCTTATATTTACAAGTTTAATAATGATAAAAAACAAAAATATTTATTAATTTAATGATTAAATAAGGTAATGTCTCCAAACTTACCTCGATTATTACTTGTCTCCTGCTAGTTATACTACAGCACTTACTTAAAAAAAAGTTAAATAAAAAAATATTTTGTTGCATCTCTTTTCGGTGTTGTAATTTGTAGACGGCCCTAAGCACTCGTCTTACAGCAGCAACAACAACAGCAGAGAGCAGAAGCCAGCAGGCAAGTGTTATTTACATAAACTTCTGGTGTACTTACAAGCTTTCCAATCCATCGTTTTATGAGAGCATAACCTATTTGTACTACTTGTAGACGTTTGGTATCATTTCAGGCATTATTAGTGGGGTAATTTACGAGATACAAACGTGGGTCCGTTAGCCCCTGCGCTAAGCTATTCAGCTGATAACGCTACTCTACGTTAACTCTCCCAATGTTAGACCCAGGTGAAAAAAGCTTCTGGGGGGGTGTTTGGCTCGAGGTCATGATGCAAAGGACCCTAGGGCGAAATTACTCCGAACCATCACTTTAACACTGTATTGACTAAAAATGCGTTAGAACACGTTCATCTCGAAGAGGAGTTTGTTCAGAATCAGTTACATATAGCAGGTTGATTGACTTGATTTCCTTCTCATACATTCCCGTAGTGTCATTTCCCTGTTGAAGCCTAGGGTCCATTGACTTCAATAGGGTTGCTTTGAGCAGTTTTTTTCAGTGCTTGAACGGTCATTGGATAAATGCTGCAATTATATCCCGCCCACGGACGTTCAGCATCTCTGGGGGGCAATGGAGCAGTGGGCTGGCCTGGACTCCGGGCTTCTGCCTGATGATTGGATGGTCTGTCTTGTAAAAAGTCACCAAAGCCATTCATTCGAGCTCAGTCCCATCATTTTGCAAGTGTAGTCGAAAGACTAACTGCTGCAACCTATTTGTTGGCATTTGCTTGCCGAAATTGCACATTTCCTCCTTTGAGTTTAATATCGTTTTGTTAGATTGTTTGTTCATTCATTCATTCATTCATTCATTCATACAGTAAGCTAGGCTAGTGTTGTAACTTTATACAATATATTATTATATATATTATTATAAATAAATGGACAATTTTTATGATGTAGGCTGAAAATGAGCTTCCCCTCTTTGAAAGACGGTTATGTAAGGGTTAATGGCCGACGAGGTGTCCATGGTCAGGTATTAATGGACGACGGCGAGGCGTGAACCGTCCGACGCGCAGGTGTCCTGACAATGGACACCTCGAAGGACATTAACTTGCTTATACCGTGGTCACTTGCCAAATAACATATTTTTAAAACATTAGTTTATATTTTAGTTTGTTTTACAATCAAAATCTAAAGTTTATCCAAACAATAACTCCGTTGGGTTGGACTAATACCTGGAAAAATCATTCCCATCCTATAAGGTTCTTATGCAATGCAAACATTGTTCACTCCTCCAGGAAATAGGAAGGATCTTAGATACGACTTGCCTCCCTTAGCAACGGCAGATATTTATAGTCCGCTTAGCTCGTAGAACCCTTCAGTTTAGCTACAAGCCAGAAAGCTAACGCTATGCTAGCAAGATCCAAAAACATTGTGTACAGTTGGCAATCAGTAAAAATAATCTGACAGTATGTTGAACAACAAGACAAGCTACCTATCAGCCATGTCACTGTCCCCAAAACAACATAACGACTTTTACGAACAATTGGATCCGTGATGTGTAACGTTACTGTCTGCTGCAGCGGCGCAGCCTGAAGTAGCAACCTGAACAGTGAACGGGATGTGAGATAACGTTATTCGCTGTGAAACAAAGTCAGTTCAGAGGGGCAGTATAAACTTCAGTATTGCAGTATTACTTCTTACAGCGTGTGCGCCATCCTGTGGTGTTCAGAGGACGAGTTGGAAATAACAGATCCACATTTCCTTTTTGTTTCAATGTAGCAGATTAATTTAGAACAGTAAACAGTCAGTTTCACCGGAACTCCTTTAGTAGGTGTCCTACATCACTTTTTTATGGACACCCTGCAGCCAATCAGAATCGAGTATTCACCCAGATCATGGGATAACAAGAAATAACAGACCGGAGAATGCCTTAGAATTCAAACAAGCCATGTAATAAGTAGCAGTATTAGCTATTGGCTTTATAGTGTGATGTGATTGGATGTCAGAAGGCAGGATTTGTAAGGAGTACTGGGTTTTGTAGGAAGACTTTGTTAGTCTAAAAAGTGTTTTTACATCAGTATTCCTGTGTAACTATTTATTTAACCCTTGTGTTGACTTAGGGCAAATTGACCTGTTTTCAAACTTTGTTTTATATCAGAAAATATGGGATGTAGAAATAAGTGCTGAAAATGTAAGTAATGTAAGAAGAAAAATTTTACAATTTAAAACGTTGGAAAAAGCAAAAACAAACTCTGAAAAAAAGGCGTCAAAAACATCGAAAAAAAAAGTGTTTTTGACGGGAAGACCGCACAAGGGTTAAACTTTTTTTATGTAATTGAGCTGGCTTTAAGACCATGTAGAAGAACTGTCCTCCTTTCAGGACCTATTCAGATTCTATAACTCAACAACTCCCACATCAAATGAATTTATGCAAGCGTGTGTGTGTGTGTGTGTGTGTGTGTGTGTGTGTGTCTGTCTGTGGTGATGATGGATCCTTTTGGACAGAGAGGTGCCAGCGCTGCCACATGGCATTAGGCTCAGGATGTGTCAGTGATGCATATTGGGAGCAGAAAGCAGGGGGAGTAATCACATATCTTATACTGAGTGATTCTGAGTGTGTCACTCTACTGACACAGATGTGCAGATATGTTGGTCATATATGCAGTGTGGAGGGCTTATGTATGCAAGTTGACCCTGGGAGATTAAAGAAATGACTGTAGCACTTCTTCAATTCAATTGATCAATGCAAACACAGTATATATGTGTTATTTGTACATTTTATATCATAGTATCACATCATAGTGTGTTTAAAGCTGTTCTGGGCTTTATTACTGTTAGCTATGCTCAATTTAGGGCTTCAGTACAGCAGTGTCCCAAGTCCCACCAAGACAGAATACAGCTTTTTCAGGCAGAAACTAAGTCATTAGCTGTTGTTGGAGTTTCTTAGAATAGTCTTTTAGCATCTCTCAACCCCTTGCTAAACTTTATATTTTGACTTTTAAACCGGTCACTGTCTCCGCTCGTAAACACCTCTTCACAGTTTGGCTGTGTCTGACACGGCTGTATAGCTAGCTTGTGTTATTGTTAAACATATTGTAGAATTACATTAACTGTTAACTTTTAGTTATTGATTTTTAATCTCGCTAGAACATTTTTTTTCTGCCCTCAGGTGTAACCAGGAAAACAGAGTAATTGTTCAAAAAACCTTTAGATTTTATTTTATTTATTTATTTATTGGCGTTTTTTAAGCCTGTATTGACAGGACAGTTGAAGACTGGAAACAGGAGAGGGCCGTGGGTTGGAATCAAATCCGTGACCGTTGCAGCAAGGACTGATCCTTTGTACATGGGGCGCAAGCTCAACCAGGGGCGCTACCAGGGCGCCTTGAAAAACCTTTAGATTTCAAAACGAATGAAAATATAAATGAATTGTCTTAAAGGTATTTGGCAATTGACCATGGTAAAAGCATGGTAAATGTGAGACAAGGTGTCCATAATCAGGAATTAATGGACGGCGGGGAGGCCAGAACCATCTGGCGCTGGAGTTCATTAATTTCTTACGTATTGAATGTAAAGGAGGTGGACAAAATATACCTTTCAATATATTGTACTCCAGTACAACACCACCAACCACTTCCACCTGAGTAATAAACATAAAGTAGAATACCACTTTTCTGACAGTGTCATTAGTGGCAGAGCTTTAATATTGGATTGCGGTACATTGCACAGATGGCTTTTTGGATGGTGCTCGCTGTCCTGTTTGCTGTATTGTTGGTGACTGGTGCAACAGAACACATACTGAGATAAGATACAGAACTGTCTCTGTTGGGGTCAAAGAGTAGTTAATGACTGGGGCCCTGTGGATCTCACCTTTAATGGTATGTCTTCTTGGCAGGGTGGCGCTGCCTTTGCGTGAGGAAAATGGAAGAAAAAAAGGAATTTTGAGGATTTAGCTCAAGCTTCAAGCCTGCTCTCTGCATCTTGTTTATAGTACTGTGAGGGAATCAGGGATTCACTGACATAATGATGTATGCAGATTTTTTAATTAAATATGTGAAAGCCTTCAGTGGAAAGATATGCTGACAACAGGCAGGTTTTTGTTCCATTTGATTAACATTTTAATGGGGAGCAAACAGAGGCCTGCAGCATGGCCTTGCTAATTGGAGGCAACACCTCACTAGTCACTATAGTTGACTGTCGCTGTCTAGGGCATAACCACACATTCTGGGTGGGATTGTCCCCTCCTCAATACTGAGAAAATACCAATCTGTCCCCCGTAGCATACAGTAGAAAATGTTAAATATGTTCTCCTTTTATAAACCCTGTCAGCAGATTTGTTTTTTCTAATTTCCTATTTATTTTTAATGTATTTCTATTTGTTGTTTCCAAGGACAATATAAGTATGTGACCCCCTCCTCCAAAGTGTACACTCAGTTGTCTGATTTAGCATGTTTTCAGTGTTGGGCAGTAGCACTGCTACAATTAGCGGCGGAGTTTAATTATATTTCTCAGTAGCATGGTGGTAGCGCCGCTGCTTTCTGAATCCAATAGCTTTTTAGTAGCTTAGCTCTTTCATTGGTCAAGACACAAGCTACATTTTCCCAAGCAATTCTAAAGCTCAACCACAGCGGAGCTTTGTGCTAGCCTGGCTCCGCCCTCCTACGTACTTCCGCTCAATTTTCATTTCCCTTCAGTACTCCGTCTGGGTTTGCGGTATATTCTTGGGTTTTCTTCGGCCAAATATTTGACGTGCGCTAGAAAGATGCGAGCGAAGCCATTCGGTCCGTTGTGGCAACAATGCAGAATATCCAGAAGTTAAAGCCCGAGCAAGAACAATATTTGCTGAGATGTGTTGGTGGCCATGATGTTGTGACCTTCCTCCCCACGGGGTTCGGGAAAAGTTAGATTTTCCAGCTCCCTCCGTTACTGGTGAAGGAGTTGGCTAAGGCTAACGCTAGCGATGCTAATGCTAAATATAAGCCAATAGTTGTTGTCGGTCTCCCCTCTTGTTGCACATGCGCATGACATACGTCACGACCAAACGTTAGCGATTGGTTATGGCAGATCCAGAGTGGCTCTGGGCAGATCCAATAGTTTTAAACTTCAACAGAGTACCGGCCTTCAAGGAAGTTAACACTTGTCAATGGAGAGTGGCCAGACTCTCTGTACAAATGAAATGGACCAGAGTCTGGTAGGACCAGGCTAATGGACCAGAGTCTGGTAGGACCAGGCTAATGGACCAGAGTCTGGTAGGACCAGGCTAGCTTTGTGCTGCGCTTACGGTTTGAAATAAAACTGCTCAGGATCAGTAAGTGACAACACCACTGATGTAAGAATGTGCAGCTGACAGCACCACTTCCGTATGACGTGACATCACGTACCAATCCTTGGGCTGGTGCCTATGACATCTCTGCTGTAGGGCAATACAGACACACAAGCTTGAGTTTACTCGATAAAAAGATGGAAGAGGGCAAGGCAAAAACAAACTTAAAATAAATAAACAGATACAGTACATTTAGGAGGTTAGGGGTAGGGAAAAGTGAGGGAACAGAGCAAAATTTAAAGGGTTAGGAGGGTACAACCATAATGCAAGTCTCTACAAAACCAAAGTATGGTGGTTAGTCAAAATTATTTGCTTGAAATGCATAGATATATCTACTAGTATAGAGTAGGCTTAATAAAATACAAATTTTTAAACTGCTGATAGATAGATAGATAGATAGATAGATAGATAGATAGATAGATAGATAGATAGATAGATAGATAGATAGATAGATCTACAACCAGGGCCGGCTTTGTAGATTTAGATATCAATAAAAATGTATGCTTAAAAGAATGTAGAGATGAAAATACAAATATAAATATATACCATTTAGTTTATTTGCCAAAATAAAAATCCTGAAATTGATTACATTGTTTCTGTCACGATTGTGTTTTTTGTTGTCGTAATTATTTCCTGTTTTATTTTGTAGTCTCTGTTCTCCCATGTGTTGTCTTGTTTTACTTCCTGTCTTCTACTTTCCCGCCTGTTTGATTACCTGTCCCCGCCCCTATGTGTTGCACCTGTGTCTCATTGTCTCCCCTGTCTTGTGTCAGTCTTTTCTTTACATTTTCTGTGTGTGTAATAGTACGACCTCGCCACAGAAAATGGACCCACAGATGCACGACAGGTGCCTAAAATACAATGGTTTATTAGCAAGCTAATAAAACACAGGCAACAGTGTCCATTAAACGTCCGGCAAAAAGGAAATCCGGGATAATAGGCAATGGTCAAAATCCAAGAGAAAACAGGAACTCAGGAATATAGGACACATGGAAGCAGACGATCTCGCACAGGAGTAAAGAAAAGGCTAATTAAATAAACAAGACGGGAGACAATGAGACACAAGTGCAACACATAAGGGCGGGGACAGGTAATCACACAGACGGGAAAGTAGAAGACAGGAAGTAAAACAAGACAACACATGGGAGAACAGAGAGTACAAAATAAAACAGGAAATAACTACAACTAAAAACCACAATTGTGACAGTTTCAGCATTTGTTTCATACCTTTTAGGTTTTACACTGCAGGTTATACCAACTCAGACATACTGCCCAAATTTCTGTATTTGTTTCAGAATATCCCTTTAACCACCACCAAATAATTTGTGTAATGGGAACTAGTAATCAAATATGATATCCCCAGAAAACACTTCTTCAATTTCTTACAAATAAGATGCTTTATATCGTTCTCTCAGAACCACTCTCTCAGCATGCCCTCTAGAAGTAACAAGAGATTGCTATAAGAGCTTGATTCCATTACTGTATACTATGCTGAATGGGGCTTGAGTTTTCTACAGGCTTGCAGAGAGGTTTCTAAATGAAGATATTTCAATGAGTGACCGGATGGACATTTGAGGATCATCAGCAGCAAATAATGAATACAAGGTTGAAACTGCTACACTACAACTGGCTATTGCGTACTTACATCACTCCAGCTATACTACACCGATACGATAATGATTCAAGATCGTGCTTAATGTAAAGAACTGAAGGTAACACTCAATAAGTGTACATGCACACCAATATTCCACTATTATTCCGAATATGACAATACTCCAAATTTGATCCAGGTCATGTAAACTGCATATTCCGGTGGGACATTCTGAATTGGGCCTTTTTCGAATGTAGCATTTTACGATTAAGACGTGGGATATTCCGGTATTATTCAGGTTTTAGAGGCATTCTTTGGACATGTACACAGCGCATTCGGAATATGTGTCTCAATCTGGGTTTGTACCGCAGGCTAATGGTCAGCTCTGTGCGTTGCTATGGTTTCTGTACACAAACCAACCAGCCAACAGTTTGCAAGGCTGGAGACCCGATAAGAAGGAGAAACACAGCTACTTTTAAACATTATCAAAGACTTGGATATCAACAGGTTTTTGGATATGCGCAAACATCGCTACGCCGACCTTTTCAAGATGCTGGTTGAAGGTGTTCGCACGGTCCAAAAAGTCCCCCGCCGCTGGTAAACTTCCTGTTTCGCATGGCTGCACGTAAACGGGAATATTAGTGGAATACTCACTTTCATTAGCCATGTAAACAGCTTAGTCAGAATCTCGTCTTTTTCAGAATTAGGGCAAAAAACGGAATATTATGTGCATGTAAACGTAGTCACTGTTTCACTGTGTATGGGAGTATAGGGAGATACAGGAATTCTGGAAAGTGGTGAACCATAAGATAGACGAAATCTTCAATGTTAAGCTTACTCTTGAACCAAAGAAGTTTATATTGTGGCCTACTGCCAGGCTGAGGCTTGTGTGGCTTACTTGCGTCAGAGTTTACATGCTACTATCAGAGTATCTTTGCTACTACTTCTAGCCTCTAAGTCTGAAGTGAATCGTTGATAGTGTCACGCACGCTTGACTTCATGAGGGGGGATTGGGAACAAAACATGAATTGATTTTATCTACCTTGGCGTATCTCAATCTACCTGGTAGAACCTATGTATGGGAAACACTATGGTTTAAATTATTGCCCTTTGGTATGAAAAATGCACTAGGCACATTACAGCACTTGATGAATTTTGTTACCTAGGGGATAAGGAACACAGTCACCTACATTGATGATGCTGTTACCTTTGTAATGAAACCTGGGATGAACACAACCAGTGGGCTACTTCTTGGAAAAGCTTACCAAACACCAGTCTTTTCAACTATCGAGAAGGAGGCCCTAGCTTTGGGTCTAGCGTTAAAGCATTTTAAAAATGTATGTTCCCAGCGGTGAGAAGGTTGTGGTATACTCTGACCACAACCCTTTGGTTTTCCTGGCTTGATTTCAAAGTGCCAGGGTGTTTTGGTGAACATCTGTGCACAGAAGTCGCTGGACTACACTATTTAGTAAACATAGCCATACTGACAAATACAGAGAGTTTTGTGGAGCTAATAAGCTTAAAGGTATAGTGGAGGATTTTCCCGAATTTTTGAAAAGATCCGCCCTCTCCACTTTTTGAAAAAATGCACATGCGCAACACTCTACCTGCTCCCGAGACGTAACGCCTATTAAACGTGTGCACAAGAGTGCACTGTTTACAAGTTGCTGTCGGCATGGTTCATACAAGCCTACTTTCCAAAAGAAGATTTGCACTTTTTCACAAATTGAGATGTTTACCGTGTCTGTGCGGTGCGTGACTTGTGCCAGGGCTAGCATCGCTAATCATAGCTTACATCAACTTTCACTAGCAGTGATTTTAAATGGATTTCTCCAAACAGCCAAACTTTACCTGTCGAGTAGAAACTTCACGACTGAGGCATCAGTGGAAAGCCCAACCTGTGCTTTTAGCGCACGCCAGCGTGTGAAACATTCTCCCAAAAACACTCTGGTCTTGTTTCTTTCTTCAGAGGCCTTTCTCTTCTTGTCGTACCTTTCGTAGACACTCGTAGCTCACCACACATATACACCTGAAAGTATTCATGCGCAGAAAGCGAAAACTACCCTAGGGACGAGCACGTACGACGGCCTTACGTAAACATAGCGCCAGAATGATTGACAACTAGGAGGACCAATAAGTCTTGATGATCCACCCAGAAAAAGAAAATCCTCCACAATACCTTTAATTAGCGGAAGCAGAAGTAAAGGCAAATCAATATGTTTTTCTTGTCTTTAGAATAAATATGGAGTCTCTTTATTTGTTAAATATGGTAAATATGGTAATCTAAGAGATATGGGGTCTGTTTCACAAAACCAAGATAAGGGATTAAGCCAGGATTTCCCCGTTATCCTGGATGAATATAGCCTTGACTCGGTTTCATGAAAGTGGAGGCACATAAATCACCATTGAGATTTATTCTGTGCAGCTAGCCTGCTCCCGACCAGGCTAACAGCCAGGCTAACAGCTAGCCTGCTCCCGACCAGGCTAACAGCCAGGATTGATTTAATACTGGAGCCTTTTCTGTTCACTCAGCAGTCACTCTGATCAACGAAACAAATGTGTTCTTTAATAGGCCTAGTTATTCCATGTTTTTATAGATTACGGATGTCGGACGGGTAGAGACACGCCAAGTTGTACTTTATCGTCACTTTTCAAATACATTAATTTCACTGTTTACCACAAGTTTGTTGGTCTTATTTTCGATACCTTTTGAGTTAAATAGGAATTGTAGAATCATTTCTGTCAACATATTACTCCTTTCTTTGGACTATAGCCTAAATTATTAGTTCAACAATCATCACCACGTCAGATTGACAGATCTATAGGCAAATAAAGCGATTTCGATCCTGAGATTTATAAATGTTCCTGTAATTATTTTAGCAACCATTATTACTCTTTATAGGTATTGATATTCATTACTGTTAAACTATAGTGTACTTATTAAGACGTCTGCCCTGTGTGTTTTTCGAGGTTTGGTGAATATATAAAGTTGAAATGGCGGATGAAGTTCCAAGGCTGTTTTCGAAAAACTCATTAATAAATGAACAATATATAGAGCTCCCTGGCTAGTGTGTTGTTTCTTCATTTATTATGGCGTGCCCGTTCATAGACGACGTGCTGGATGAAGAAGCACTTCTACCGAGAAGGGCTTTCCGACGGGAAAGAGTTTTTCGGGACCGGTCGGACCCTTTGGCTTTTGACAAGCCATCTGTATGAGCAATACAGATTTTGTGCTGATGACATACACTATCTGTGCAGACTGCTGGGTCCCAAAATTCAACACCGCACATCTCGGAGCCATGTCCTCTCCAACACACAGACTGTGTGTATAGTGCTACGGTTCTTTGCTAGTGGCATGTTTTTATATGCAGTTGGAGATGCAAAGCCACAGTTTGCCATTCAATCAGAAAAATTTATTTAGCACTAAAAGAATTCTTGAACATCTTCATCACCTTTCCCAGACACAAAAGAACATGCTACATTAAGGAGGAATTCTACAAAATTCTAGGTGGGCCTAACATGAATTACAGATTACAGAATTGTGTTACTGTCACAGTAGGCCATTTCTCATTATTTTGTGTTCCAGGTTTCCCAAATGTTATAGGTGCACTGGACTGCACTCACATTAGAATACAACGCCCCTCAGGTGCTCATGAAGGAGATTTTGTGAATAGAAAATCCTTCCACAGTATCAATGTTCAGGTAAATACTTATGTTGTCTGTCAACTGCATAGGCCTAAATTAATTCTGAGCATGGAATGACCTTGACACAACTTATTGTTTCAGATGATCTGTGATGCTAACTGCATTTTCAGCGATGTAGAGGCGAAGTGGCCTGGCTCGGTCCATGACTCCAGAGTCTTTAGGGCCTCTACAATTTTCCCAGCGACTTTCACAAGGCAAGCCACAGGCATTTTATTGATAAGCACCATGAACATCGTGATAGTGTCAACAGTTTAACTATACTTCTTGTTCTAACTGTTACATTTTGTGTTCTCAGGGGAATATGCTGGTGTTTTGCTTGAAACAAGGGCTATGCATGTCAGCCGTTTCTTCTGACTCCATTTGCAGACCCCCAGACAGTAGCACTGCACTCTTTAATCTTAAGATGAAGGGCCCGCATCGAGATGGCATTTGGCCTTTTGAAGTCCCGTTTTCAGGGCCTTCACCACCTAACCGTGGATTTCCACCAGATGCGGAACAGCTGCGGAACGGCTCTGAAAGGGCGGCAGATGATATCGGGTGATGACTCAGAAATGATGTTGGGAGACCTCAAAGATGACGACCAGTCCGATGAGTACAAATCAAATGCAGCTTTATTTACACAGTGAACAAACTTTCATGACACTGGGACAACAATGAGCATACACACGTGTCTGCTCAAGGGTGACCAACATGTACATCAAAATGGATCCCTTTTAAACTCTTTTTGTACTCACACAGCATGAGACATCTATTTCAGTTGGAAAAGTTTACTCTTAACCTGTACCTTTTATGGCACGTGCTCCTAATAGATTCCCACATTCCTGGCTCCGATTCCTCTGTGTGAAAGTTGTACCCAAACTCATAATAGATTCTACACATTCTTGTGGGTGAATGTTGTCCCCAGACAAGTAGTACTCTACATACAAGATATAAAATACATTTGAAACATGTAGGCTGAAATATCCAACCTATCAGCGGAGTCATTAGGTTTCCATTAAAGTCAATGTGTGCATTTCCACCGGTTGCAGAACGGCTGCGTTCCGACTCCGGCACAGCTCCGGTGGTCTGCAGCCCTCCGCAGCAGATACGCAGAGCTTCTATTTTTGCTGGACGCCGGAGAGCTCCGCAGCAATTCAGCACACGGCAGATGCGGGACAGGAAGTCAAGCACAGAAACAAAATAAATATCTGGTTAATTTTCAAAATAAAATACACCGTGCTCACGGCGGATCATATTTCCCTGCACTACACCTTGAAAACACAGCACAGAGTTGTTTCTCCTCTGGATGGAAACTAACTGGTGGTGGTTTTTTGGTTATATTCTACGTGAATTCGCGATTCACCTGTGGGTCCTCGTAACTACAGCTGTCAGTCATGGCCGCAGCCGTTCCGCAACAAATCCGGACCTGTTGGGTATTGACGGACGGCGGAGCACGCAGCAGACACGCAGCGGAGCCGGTCCGCAGCTGTTACGCATGCTGTGGAAATGAGGAGTGAGAGTCACTCCAGAGAGGGCCTGTGACATCACTGTTGCCTGCACTGTCCTGCACAACATTGCCTGTCTGAGAAAGGAAAGGGCTCCCAAAGTAGCGTTATATGGACTGGGACAATGCAGCAATATTTCCAGACAATGTCAACAGCAGGCTGGTCAGAGACCAATATGTTACGTCATTACTTTAGATTCATGAATTATGTCTGTTTTATTTGGCTTTGGAAGCACACATTTTTTTTTGGTTTGTTAATTGTATAGAGTAGGCCTATATATCAAGGAAAAGACACCACAATGTTTTTTGACCTTTTAATTTTTTGGGAGATGTCTTACTTGTCTGCTGCGAGCTTGGGAGAAGAACAAAAAAAGATTAATACATTGTGTTACTGTCATTCTTAAAGTATGCATTTAAATGATCATTTACTTCTCTCTCCAGTTTCTTTATTTCCAAATCCAGTTTCTGCAAGGTTTTTCTTTTGATTTGCATATCAAGATCCATCTCCTGCATTTTGCGTTTCTTTAATTTAATTTTTATCTCTGCCAAATCTGTTTGCTTCTGGAGGTGTGTGGTGTATAGGGACTTGACTGTTTGGGAACTCTGTAAAACACATAGCAGTTATGACTTGGCTGCTGTGAGACTGGTCAGAGACCAATACTTGATTTAAATTCAGCAGGAATTGTGCATGATGTGAATTTGTTCTTCAGGGTAATACTACGTTGGGAGGCTGAGTGTTGGCCTGCACAGCGTCTGGTACCTATTCAAAATATATTTGCTATGAGCACCACATCACTATTATCCATTATGTACTAAATAAGTATTTCCACTAGATTGACATGATACTGTACCTCCCGTCTTCTTGAGTCCACTGAAATGGTTTCCTCCTCATCTTGTGCAGCAGATGTGCCTTCATCCTATACCAGATTCAATAGAATTGTATTGACAAAGGTTTGACAAGAGCCAGGCCTTGGGCCATTAATAATTAATACTCACCGGATCTAGGTCATCATAAAGGGGCTCCAGAAGACTGATAGTATTGCCAGCAGTGTTGGGGAAGTTACTTTTAAAAAGTAGTGTTTGCTCGTTACTCGTTACTTCTTAAAAAACTAATCCTTTACTTTACTTAGTTACCCCCTATGGAAAGTAACTATTTACTTTACTCATTACTAGTTACTTTTAAAAGCAGGTGTCTCTGGCAGAGACTGAAGTTAATTATACATAAACTATCTTTGACCATAAAGCCAATCTCTGGTTTACCAGTGAAGTGTCTGAACTACACGGCAGACTGGATTCTGTAATGTTCTTAAGTGTTAATGTGTAATGTCCATATCTACTTGTACCGGTCACATAGCCACGATGGTCTGTGCATTGTCATAGACACATGCAGCCTCTTTTCTAGAAGTCCTTGCGTGTCCTTGCGACTGACACAAGTCCACAGCGGTCCGCTGCGTGTAGTTTATGTATGAGCCCATCTCCACCGCATCCATCTGTGAGGTTGTCAGCTTTGTTACTGCCTGGCATGCTCTGTAGGATGGTTTGTAGGATGACCGATTTAACCGCCAGTCCTCAGCAATGTAGTGGCATGTGTCACATAGCTCTCCCCTTAAAGTGCCGTCCGGCAAAAAGCCACGAAGCTTAAAACGCTCTCAATAGTTAACGTTGGCTGCAGCATTGCTCTGCTACTACCAGCCTCTGTCACATACCGTGTGGAGCTTGTGAGCGCGCAGCTGAGAAGGCAGTGTCGCTGTCAAATCTGTCCCTGGGAAAAGTAACGTTGCGCCGAATTGAAAAAGGAACTATGTTTCGTTACCAAATTTTCAGTAGTAACACGTTACTCTACTTTTTCCCCAAAAAGGTAGTTACGTTACTGTAACGCCCAACACTGATTGCAAGACAATGTCAGACAGTACACATGATATCATATAGGCTAAATGGTTTATTGTGTTTCATATTCAGGTTACTACAGTATAGAAATAATGTACCCTACCTTGTATGAAGTGGGTGCTTTCTGTGGGTGGGACAGAGTCGGTGGAGGTCCCACCCTGGATCCCTTCAATTACAGGCCTCCCTTTCTTAAGGTCAAGGGTCACCTCCTCTGCTGGGGTTAATTCTGGGGTAGCAGGGCCACCCCCCGTGCCAGACGTATGGGTCTTTTTTTTTTTACTGCTAAAATCAGTAAAAATAATATTAAATATGAGCAGTCACCTTATGAGTAATCTATACACCTCATTTGTAGTACATTGTTTCACTAACAATTTATCTTAAACATTTACCAGTCTGCAAGATGTTCTTGTACTTGATTTAAACTTGCTGCCAGGTCTTTTTTGGCCAGTCATGTTTGCTCTGTGAACATGAGTTACAGAAATTACATTAAAACAACATGTAACAGCCTTGCACATTAATAGGCATACTAAGAAAAAAAAAAAAAAAAAAAAAAAAAAAATAATATTTAAAAATTTTAAGTTAACGTTACTGGGTATACTCTATTTAATATTCATGCTACATTGACAAACCAATAAACTTCCGTTGCTCACTTTTACGGACAATGTGATGTACAACTGTTAATCTCTGCAAATAAAGATTAACTCAATGAATGGTGTTAATATAGCCTAACTGTTTCAGTGCAGTAAATATATGTTTAGGGTAGTAGGCCTACTTACACATTCAGGCGGTCCGCGATGGTTTGCCACGCTTTTTCTCGCTGTTTTATGACAGTGGCCGTGTTTCCTTTTTTATTAATTATTTCTTTAACCTCCTCATATGTCTCCATGAGAATCTGCTGCTCAGTCTGTGTGAAGTATGCACAATGCGCCTTCTCCATGTTGGCATCAGTAAATCTGTGATCGACCTCGCAGTCTTTTGAGGAAAGCCGTGGACACGCATCTATCTGAATTACTTCAGCCTGGCTCAACCTAGTCGCTCCTCCTCAGCCTGGCTTGGCCTTCGTGAAACGCACCAAGCCAGGATGCACAGATTAGACTAGGTCAAGCCTCGCTTTATCAGTTATCCTGGATTTATATATTCTGCTTTTGTGAAACAGGCCCCAGGAGTATGACCCTAGTGAATGATTCAAGTCTACACACTGTTGTAGACTGTTGAGTCTACAATAATGGTAAGGTAAGTCTGTTATACATTGAAAATCAATTGTATATGTGTTGCAACATGTCTAAAGGAAGTCCGAAAGATCCAACACGTGAAGAAGTAAACAGGGAACAAGCGCACACTCGACATAAGACGAGGACATGACAAGGACTTAACAGAACAGAGCTCATTAAATACAGGGCAAAACAAGCAGGGATGCGGCAAACAGGTGAAAGACATCAGGGACTAATCAGACTCAATAGCAAAGCTAGACCAAGACACATGACTCAGAGGGTGTTTCTCCATCTGTGTTCTTCTATGGACTTGTGTTCTTGTGTCCCTGGGAAACGTCATCTTCTGTGGCAGTGGTATGCATTTCACCAGAACAGTTAAAATTCTCGGAAATGTTCTTAACAGGCCCATTTAACCGAGGATGCATTGGTTAGTAACTTGTATGAACTTGGCAGCACCCGTATCCCAGCATTGATTTCGGCATTCAGCGAGGGGCGGGTTTCCGATACAGAGACAACTGGACAATTTTACACATTTTTCATCATCTAATTCATCACTAAATTCACTTCTGAGAACTTATTAGGCAATAAATGAACTGGGTAGATTTCTTTCTTACAATGTAAGTTAATAGCGCAATTGTCCAGCTTGTATTTACCTTCACAAAAGTGCTTGTTTTGCCACTGACAGACTCAGATTAATATTCTAAGTGTCAACAACATTATGGAAAGGATCCCTTCAGAGATAGACCTTTAAAACCTCTTCTTATAGTGATGGTTCAGAGTAATTTCACCCTAGGGTCCTTTGCACCATGACCTCGAGCCAAACAACCCACCAGAAGCTTTTTTCACCTGGGTCGAACATTGGGAGAGTTAGCGTTATCAGCTGAATAGCTTAGTGCAGGCGCTAATGGATCCAAGAGTGTATCTTACAAGGCAAGGCAAGTGTTATTTAAATAAACTCCTGGTGTACTTACAAACTTTACAATCCATTGTTTTATGAATACATAACCTATTTTTACTACTGTAGACGTTTGGTATCATTTTGGGCATTATTAGAGGGGTAACTTAGGAAATACACAGTTGGATCCATTAGCGCCTGCACTAAGCTATTCAGCTGATAACGTTAACTCTTCCAATGTTCGATCCAGGTGAAAAAAGCTTCTGGAGGGTTGTTTGACTCAAAGTCATGGTGCAAAGGACCCTAGGGTAAATTACTCCGAACCATCACTTTAAGCAGCATGGTGGCACAATGGTTAGCACTGTGGCCTCACAGCAAGAAGGTTCTAGGTTCAAATCCAGGTCGTTGTGAGCCTTTCTGTATTTGTATTGTTTCCTAGTTTGTATGTTCTAACCATGTTTGTGTGGGTTTCCTCTGGATGCTTGGGTTTCCCCCACCATCAGAAACATGTACTAGGTTCTCCAGTCAATGCCCTTGATCAAGGCACTGACTCAGACCTGGAGTTGATCCCTGGGTGCTGTAAATGGCTGCCCACGGCTCCTTTGAGGTTAAATGCAGAGAATGAATTTCACTATGTGTATGTGACAATAAAGTACCTTTACCTTACGTTTAGACTTTTCTGTTTAACCAGAAACAGCTCTGAAGACACTAGTATTAAACCCACCAGACTCCATTTAAAAAAGCAATACTTTTAGCGTGTATAGAACAACATATTTTCCCATATAAATCTGTAAACTATGTGTTTATTTCAACCAAAACTAGAGTTGTTGGAAAAGTGGAAAGACAACCCAAAACGGCTTTTCATAGTTTTATTTTGTTTCTGTCGACTTTAAATGAAGTGCATTTTACGATGCTAAAACTACTGTTTATTTACATGGAGTCTGGTGGGTTTAGGGAATGCAATTTGGATGTTTTGAAGTTTTAAAAAAGGATCTCACTCTTTAGCAGAAAGGTCAACCTCCGTAGAAATCATTTTCATGATGTTGTCAGACACTTAGAATATTAATCTGAGCCTTTCAGTGGCAAAATGGTAGTTACCCTTTAACTGAGAAGGATGATGTCATAAGTCAACCCGTTCTCACTCCAAACTCATAAAATACGGACGTTTGGACAGTGGCTGTCAGCATCTGAAGCAATTCATTGTCTGAGCAGCTACACAAGGTTTGAAGATGACGTAGCACTAAGCACGACTACGGTAGCAAGAAGCAGGGGCATTTCCAGGACTTGAGGTTCGGGGCTTAGCCCGGACCCATTTAAATAAACTGAATGCAATGCAAAACAGCAATTGGCTTGCCCAGCTTGTTAATAGCCAGTGTATGTTCATTCCGTTTTGTAGATGTAAGTTAGATGGCACCAACATTTGGCCTAATCATAACTGGCCTGGCTACCCACAGGCCAAGGTTTTGTTTCCAGATCTGTGTGGCAACATATGTGGTCCTCCCCCAGAAAATTTTGAACATTAGAACAGAATTTTTATGCACCTATTTCTACCTTTTTCTGAATCAATTTATGCTGGAAATATGTAAAGGGAAACATAGGGGATAATTCAAAATATAAAAACATAGAAGGCTCTCAGGCATTCTGTATTGCTTTCAACTATTTATTCTCCTTTGGATCAACTTTTCTAATTATATCTGAGTCAGCCCACATGTATCCTAGCATAATTTATTCTTCCCTCCTCTTCTGCGTCTTTTGTTGGGGAAGTAACCTCCTTAAATGTGCACATGACAATTCACCTCAATGATACATTAATTAATTTTAATGAATTAATAAAGCCCTGGACTGTAATATTTCAGATGTGTTTTGAGTAACATTTCTGCTCATGTTCAAAACTTTGTGCACATTTAAAATATAAGTCATCCCATCTGTGTTCTCTGTGATTTGGAGGAGTCATGGGGGAGTACTTAAACTTATGTTGTCCTTTTCTTTCACCTTATGCTCAAAACATATTCACTCCCTTATGGAGTTAGATTCCCCTTTACACCTTGTAGCATGTAATAACCAGAAACACCAGCACATTAGATTCATCCCCAAAACATGTAGGCTAAGCACTGTAATGCAAGGTTAATAGAGATGAGTCCTAGTTGCAATTTCCAAGTTGAACCACTTCTCACACGACTTTAACTTGAACGTAGCCTAATGGTAGGGGCTTCTTTGCTTCAGCTTGAAAAGTTGCGCTTTAAACGCAGTCTTATCATTGTTGCTTGCAGTCGCTATGGCGACAGCACATCATGGGCTTTGCTTATCTGATCTGCTGGATCTTCGAGTCGGTAGCCTACCGCGGCGGCGGTCTTGTAGTCGCTCCTACCCTTGCTGAGTGGGCAAGGTCTCACTGTAGGTTCATAGTCTTGACTTCTCACAGTGAGACACGCGATCGGACACACACACACACACACACACACACACACACACTACACAATTACCATAGTTTTCCCCATTCATCCTGTCTCTTTCTATCGGAGAGAGAGAAAGAGAGAGATAGAGAGAAAGAGAGCAGCAGAGAGGGGAGGGATCGTTTTGTGCAGCCCAGTCTCACTGAAAAGCGTACAAATACCACGGGTTTCTACCTGTGAAATACGTGCAATGAGTACGCGAAATTGAAATTGTGCGTACAGCAGATACACGGAGCGCTCCAATTACAGTAATGGAAACCACTGCGTTTATAGTATGAAGGGACGTGTGCCCGCGTAAGGAGGTTGGTTGGGATGGTGGATGGGTAAAACACAGGACTTTCACCCAGGAGACCGGGGTTCGCGTCCCGTGTTTGGCGATTTTAGGCCGTTAATGTGGCGTGTTTTTGCGACTTTGTAGTGTTTTTTTGTTAAGCCTTTCCCAATGTTTCTTCCCTAAACCCAACCGTTTATTAGTGTGTTTTTGTGATTTTCTTGTGTTATTAAAGCCTTTCCCTGCATTCTTTCTCTAAACCCAACCATATCTATGTTTTTGTGTGTGATGCTGTTCTCGCGATAACACACAACGTGGTAACGCGAGCTGCGTGCATATAAAACGCACCGGTCCCCAGGACTTCAATTGGAGCGCTCCGCGTATGTAATGCACGTAGAATTTCACTTTCGCACATTGCACGGTAGAAACCCGTGTTATTTGTACGCTTTTGAGTGAGATCGGGTTGGTTTTGTGACAGGCACGGAGAAATAAGCGTCAGGTATGAATGACCAGGCGATCGGGCACGTTTACATAGGCTATTGTGTGGTTTCACATTTGTAAGTCAACTTTTCAAAATACATTCGGGGCTGAAGCCCCGGCAAAATCGGCTAACGCCGCCTCTGGCGAGTAGTATGAAAGGCAAGGCAGCTTTATTTGTATAGCACATTTCAGCAACAGGTCAATTCAAAGTGCTTTACGTAAAACATTAGAGCAGTTTAAAAAAAAAAAATATATATATATATATATATATATATAGGCCTATATATTAAAAACAGGCAGGACCATATTTCTTTACCATCTCATCCACCATGGCCCCGCAGGAACATGTGACTTTGTACTCTCGTTACCCATAACAAGAGTGGAAGTACTTCTCTTTACCTACAATATAGCCGTCACTATAAGGCTTAGTTTAATCAAGGCAAACTTTGCAAAATCCTAAACAGTTCCAACTGTTTTCCTTCAGATTTTATCATAAAATCTATGTCACACCAGCGTTGGAGAAATTCTCAGAAATATGTCCGTTATCTGTTCAAAAATACCACTAGATAAAAGACGAGAATAAAATTGACAGTGCAGTATAAGAAATTAACAATTATTTAAAGAAAGGCAACAAAAAAGAAAGGTCTTCAGCCTTAATTTGAAAGAACTGAGAGTTGCAGCGGACCTGCAGTTTTCTGGGAGTTTGTTCCAGATATGTGGAGCATAAAAACTGAATGCTGCTTCCACCTGTTTAGTTCTGACTCTGGGAACAGCAAGTAGACCTGTCCCAGACGACCTGAGAGGTCTGGGTGGGTCATAGTGTAGTAGCAGATCAGAAATGTATTTTGGCCCTAAACCGTTTAATGATTTCTAAACCAGCAGAAGTAATTTGAAATCTATTCTTTGAGGCACTGGAAGTCAGTGTAAAGACTTCAGAACTGGAGTGATGTGATCCACTTTCTTGGTATTAGTGGCGAAATGTGTGGTGGATGGGTCAAACAACACAGGATTTTCACCCAGGAGACCGGGGATCATGTCCCGCGTGTCACGTTTTGTAAACCAAACCGTCCCATTCTTTTTTTCCTAAACCTAACTGTCAACTCATCCCCGTGGCTAAATGACGTCATTCGCTGTTTCCGGCGTACATGTCGGAGAGCAGAACGACAGTGGAACTCCTCCAAGCTTCATGTTCACCGGTTGTATTACAAAGACCTTTTGACTGAATACAACAACATGGTTAAGGAGGCGAGGACATCTTACTTTGCTAACCTAATTTCTTCCAGTAAACGTAACCCTAAAGTCCTTTTTGAAACCATCAACAATATTGTCAATCCTGCTCCTCCAGAAGTGCCGGTGTGTACAAATAAGGACTGCAGTGACTTTCTCTATTTCTTTGTAAAGAAAATTAGTGATTAGTGTCAGAAATGGCATTATCCCCTCTTACTCCCTATTTGGTTCACTCGATCCGGCCTCCAATCTTGAACTGTTTGGCTCTGATTTCGCTACAAGAACTCACTGATCTGGTTAGCAGTATGAAATCTTCCTCGAGCCCAGTTGATATTATACCAAGTTTATTTTTTTTAAATGTTCTTGGGTCTGTGAGTACTTCGGTTATCTCTATACTCAACAGCTCTCTGCAATCTGGTTGTGTCCCTTTGTATTTTAAACATGCAGTTGTTCAGCCACTACTTAAGAAAACCAACCTGGATACAGCAACTCCCGCTAATTATAGGCCCATTTCCAAGATGCCTTTTATTTCCAAAATTTTTTAAAAGGTTGTTGCTAAACAGCTCACTGCTGTCTTTAATACACACAACGTTTTAGACAAATTTCAGTCTGGCTTCCGTCAGAAACACTCAACCGAAACCGCTCTTCTTGTCCAATGATTTATTATTATTATATTATGTCCTCTGACATGGGTGAATGCTTCTGGACCCAAGCGCAGCTTTTGATACAGTGGATCATAACATCTTGCTTGATAGACTTAAGCACTGGGTTGGTATCTCAGGGAGCGCCCTGGATTGGTTCACCTCTTATCTTTCAGATAGAAGTTTTTCTGTGTCACTTGGTCCCTATTGTTCAGAAACTGCAACCCTCTCCTGTGGGGTGCCTCAGGGTTCTGCGTTAGGTCCGATTTTATTTGCATTGTATATGCTTCCCCTAGGACATATAATTAGCCAATTTGGAGATATCTGCTATCACTTATATGCAGAAAAAAATTAATTCAGCTATATGTATCTTTTAACCCGGATGAGACTGACAAAGTGTTGGAGTGGAACTGCTCAAATGTTTGACTTCCATCAAGGATTGGCTGTCAAACAACTTCCTACAGCTTAATGAAGATAAGACCGAAGTCCTTATTGTTGCTCCGGACACAAAAGCTCTTAACTTAATATAACTTAAAACTTAATATGCAACTCCCCTGTATAGCCTACTACTGGCTTACAGTGTAGGCTACTTCTACATCAGAGGAAGACGTTGTACTACTGTATTTACCTGACAGAGAACGCTGCAGATTCAGAATGTAATCACAAAATATCAGACAGTAATCAGACATTAGCGTCATGGACTCATGTAACAGCACTCACCCGGCCCGTTATGAGAGCTAATCAGCACCCATCTGCGTTAATCAACCACCAGAACCGGACCGTGTGTGCGCATGTGCGTGTGTGTGTGCGCAGCGCGAGAGAGAGAGAGAAAAAAAAAAAAAGAGAAAGAGAGAGAGAGAGAAAAAAACGGTGTTGTCTTCGGATCGTCGTTAACAAATTTAACATTTCAGCAGAGGTGTTCATTTTCATACAGGTTTAGTGGCTTGACGGTTAACGGTGAAGTAGGGCATTTGATTCACGGAGTTATTTTGGCGACTTAATTAACCCGACCCAGGGTGAGTCTGATGAATACTGATGTATCTGCCTGGTTCAACTTCTCGCATTGCACCGCTATGTGAAGGAATAATCTCTAAGATTAGGCTACGTTATGTTCTGTCAGCTCACAGCAATTTAATACAATAGCAGGAAAGGAGTCCCCCCCGCTGTTCTTAAGTGTTCTGCATGTGGTTTCTGCTGATGTGCAGGTTACCTTCCCCCCAAACACAGACACACATATATACAGATACGTCTTGCTTTATAAGATAAATAGCCTGCCTATAAGTGGAATCACGCTCTGTCTGCACTTGTTGCGTGGTTGTGCCTTGCATTTGTGGGATTCTGATACATCCTTAAATTCGGGAATTGTCGTTTGTTTATTCAAAGTCAAAGACAGTCCAAAGTAGTGCAACTTTGCACATTTTTGTGGGTCTGAGGTGTATGCCCCATTTTAGCTGCCAAAGCTCCGCTGCCCTGTCTCTCTGTCTCTGGTCCTCAGTGTGAGAGGGGGAGTGGCCAAAGGCTAGAGCGGCAAAAGCCAATGTGTGCTTCTTTTACCGATATATATTTAACGATATCTTTTGCATTTCTAATCCATACAACGTCAAAATTGGCACTGCACTTACTCGTGCCCGTAGCAAGACACCTGTCAAGTTTGAAATCCATCGGACTAACACACACAGACTGAAAGACATTCCTGCAATTTATAGATAGATTGCCAAACTTAGAGCTGTTGTTTCGCATTCTGAGCTTGAGATGATCATTCATGGATTTATATCATCCCGGGTTGATTACTGCAACTCCATTTTCACTTATCTTAGCAAGTCGTCCCAGGACTGTCTACAACTAGTCCAGAACTCTGCTGCTAGGCTGATGACCAGGTCCAGCAGGATGTTGCACATCACTCCAATTTTATACTCATTACATTGCCTTCCGATCAAGTTCAGGATCCAATTTAAGACACATTTGTTTAAATTCGCTTTTGACTCTTCTTTGTAAACTTTGGGTTGTAATCGTTGAAATGACTTTCATTTGTCATTCAATAATTATTTTCTTTTTTCCCTTCTCTATTTTGTGTTGGATTGTACTGTATTGTTTGTAAACTTTGGGTTTTAGGTTTTAATCGTTGAAATGATTTTCATTGGTCATTCAATAATTCTTTTTTCTTTTTTCCCCTTGTTTATTTTCTGTTGGATTGTACTGTATTTTTACAAATGTTTATCATGTGAAGCACTTTGTGACTTTGTCTGTAAAAGGTGCTATATCAAATAAACTTATTATTATTATTATTGGATTATAATTGACTAAAAAAACAGACAAGGACGCTAGCTAATTAGTTCAGAGATCCAGCATAAACTTCTGGTAGAGAGGTTAGATGTGTCAATACAAAAAGTACTTAAACCATAAATCTATAATGCCATCTGCTTTTACTGCTTGACAACAAGGCTTTTAGCCTTCATTGCTGCCATGTACTGTGACAGCAGAAATCTCAGCACCTGTTCAGCTAATCGTTGACTCTTCAGTAGTGTAACAGCCCTATCAGCCACACAGATAATCTATGAGCATTTCAGGCTATGGGGCAATACAACCTTACTGATTGCCACTTTAATTTGAGTCTGCCCATGCAAAACTATCCAGCAGCACAACAGTTATTTTTCCAATTCTTCTGATTTATATTTCCATCATGCCAGCCATTGTTACTTGCAAAGCACATCATAGTGTAACTGAAGCATCACTGCGGTCTGATGCTAGGACCAGATTCAATGTGAGCTGTACAGGAGGGAGGGAGAGAAAGAGATAAGGTGTTGTTAAACAAAACAGCCTCCAGACCACATTAGCGAATGAAATCACAGCCATTGAAGAAGCTCTCATCCACTACATTAGCTACTTGAGTTCACAGAAAGTGTAGCAAGGAGATCCCTGCATTTAACCGGGAGATAAGTCTCATCTATACAAGCTTTTTTTCCCAGCTCCATTTATTTCCTGTCTGCTGCTATCTATATTTCTCCATATACGACTTTACACTGGTATTTTTTATTTTGTTTACAAGGAGGACCTGGTGATTTATCAACCATTTCATCCACCCTCTATCTCCCTTGAAACATTGCAAAGCAAACACAGCAGCCGTTGTAGTTATTGGTACTGCACTTTCATTATTCAGTATGAGTACTGAATGCACAAAGCAAAGGATATTTAACAAATCCTGGGAGTTGTATGTTTTCAAGATGGAGTGCATTCAGAGCCCCTGTGCAGCATTCAAAGGAGTGCAGACATTTAGGCTAATGCTTTCATGTCACTCCTAAAATCATTTGATATGTGTTGGACTCCTCAGTGAATTTGAGTCAGGACAGAGGAGAGCCCAGGATGACACATGCTTTCATTTTGGAACAGCAGTGCCAAAACACAGATTAGAATGCATCAAAAGCCAGCTGGACACAACATAACAACAACCATGCTATTGTGAGGACTGTACACTCTGGACGTGTTTGCCCAAGTGGCACTTTGTGCTCAGTTGTGCTTGTGTTGCACCTGTTTATGTATTGTATACAGAGCATCTGTGGGTGCCACCAAGCTAATTTGAAGCAGTTACACTCTGCTCCCTGGAAGGTGAGGCCTTTGTTACGACTGGGAGCCTATTGCAAGGAGCAGCTGTTATCTGCTGCCAGCAGGAGGTGAAATATGAGTGAGCACCAATACACCACAGCCTGGCTGGCCCTCTGAGCAGTCAAGTATACTCACCTCAGAGAAAGTTGATGCTTGGGAACCACAGCAAGCCCTTGCATCACCCACAGGGTTGGCTCACAACAGCCATTACCGTGTTTAGTTAACAGATTATTGTCAAACGGAGCAAAATGATGCAGCCCTATTCTTTTTGGTCCAATCCTTCACTGCCTCACCTCCATGCTATTTTCCTCTCTCATGTATGTCCTATTTACCGTTGTTGTCGTTGTCGTTTTTCAGCTATGACAGGGTAAAATTGGTTTTGCATTCTATCACCCCTTTAATGTCCTCGCCATGTGGCACCATGGACACACCATTGGCTGACTGCTGCAGATTTCCGCTGACATGTCCAGCTGTTCTCCATCGATACCCAGAGTGAGCACTGCTAGTTGAGTTATTGTGAAGTACTACAAGTTGTTTTTCTATGAGCATCACATTAGTCTTCATAGTAAATGGCTTTTAACCCTCTGAGACCCTTTTTCTGAGAGGGACAGGAGATATTTAGGGTGGATAGCAGGTCAACAGTAGATGCCACATAGAGGTAGTTTCCATCATCTGAAAGACTGCATTTATATAGCACTTTTCTAGTCTTAGCGACCACTCAAAGCACTCTACACTACAGCAACCATTCACCAATCTCTCTCTCTCACACACACACACACACACACACACACACACACACACACACACACACACATACATTCATACACTGGTGGCTGAGGCTGCCATACAAATTCCCACTTGCTCATCATACAAACATGAGGTTTCATAAGGCTGTGATGATCCTTAAGGTCACAACAGCTCATTTTATACAGTGAGGTCAACTTTCAGAAAATGGTCTTACTCCAATGAAATTGCTCCTATGGGGACTAACATCATCACAGGAATACAACTGGGCTCATTGAATCCACAAGAGGCTCAGTTTCCAGTCAGACCTAATTTATGCAATTCCAAGACTGTTTAGGGACCCCAGTGTGCAGACATATTCATATTCATTCATAGTGCATGTGAAAAACTGCATGGCCTTTCCCTGAACTGCATGGAATTCACATAACGTGGGCATTTCTGTAAAGGGGAAGCTTGTGGGTACTCATAGGACCCGTTTTCATTCAGACCAGTGCAGTGCCCATTCAAAATATGCCTGTTTAAAACAAGCTGATTGCTTGGCTTCCTGTATTGCTGCTTGCAGCTCTCTCCAGAACCATTGTACCCCAAAATAACTTACAAAAGGCCCTCAAAGCAGTTAATATGCAACCAAACGCTATACTACTGAATTTGGCCAAACTACTGTACTTCAACACATTCTTTGTGTTGGCGTTCTAAACTCCGTTGGATTTGTGAGGACTATGGTTAACTGCTCCTCAGATCTCTGCAGGGTAAATCCAGACAGCTAGCTAGACCTAGTCCAATCTGAGATTTCTGCACCACTAAAACAACTTTTGAATGGACACCAAAAACAAGTTCCTTCCTGAGGCTATTTTGCAGCGGCACCGTTGCTCCGTCCAACGCTAAGCGCCGCCCATGAGGATTGTGATTGGTTTAAAGAAAAGCCAATAAACCAGAGCACGTTTTTCTCCCATCCAGGACCTTCCTCTGCAGTGCTGTGGAGGAAGTTCTGGCAATGCGATCGTAAGATTCTACTAACCTCATGTGAGAGGTCGGGACCCCTTTGAAAATGGCCAAGCCAGTTTTTCCCCCACCAAGATGTATCATAACTTACGAGCATTGTTAGGCCTTCTACTTTCATTTGATATCTGTATCTCCACTGTAGCTATAGAACCCTGGCCACTACACCCGCTTAAAGACTGTAATGTCAACCAACATGTTAATTCTGTATACCAATTTTGGTGTAGATAGAATCAAAATTGACAAAGTTCTATTCATTTTAGTGTTTTTCACATTATGCAAATTACTATACCATTTATCACAGTGCACCTCTATGGTCCAAGAGGCTTTTTTGTAGAGCACATTGAGCTGCATGTGTGTGAGACATTTCAAGTCAATCAGACTTACGGCGTGATGGGCGTTTGCTTTCCAAAATCACGTTAATAGCAGCAGTTATGTGAAATAAATACGTTCTTTTGACATTCCTACAACCAATTGTTTATGGCTATTTGGGAGACTGGGAAGATGGTGCCTTTTCATGTTGCGTCCTAGGCACCCCTAGACTGGGGTGTAACATCCAAGTTTTGTGTTTCTTGCTCATTCCAGCTCACGGGAATTTGAGAAACAGTGGAAGACGACAAATAATAGTAAACCGGAGCAAAAACAATAGGGTTGATTGGGTAGCTGGGTCTACTTGCTCAGGGTGTGGAGACGATACAGTGGCACTGACACTGAGCTCTGACACAGCTAGGAAATTGGGAAATAAATTAAACCAACAAAGTACACCAGAGCCTGGTCTGGGAGAAACGGAGTGATCTGAGAGTAGCAGACTGTCATCTGACTACTGATGTGACCTGTGAAAATGACACGGTATCACTTAACCGCCAGTCGCTCCTGCATCCGTTATGCACCTGACAAGATCTGCTTCCTACATGTAACGCTGTATGTCAGTTCCCAATGTCAGGAAATCAGAAACTGTCTGTCTATATAAGACACAAAACCAGTTAATTTATCAAAGCATACAATCTGCTTCAGATCCAATATACTGTAGCTGCCATAATTTTCCTTTCCCCTATAGTTCATATATTGTCCTTCATCTGTTGGTATGCTTCTCTCTATCTGAAACAAAAATAGCATTAACAAAGGTGATCACAGCTACTCAACAGAAAAGTCTGTCTGATTTGTAGAAAGAAAGCAGAATCCATCCTGTCTGACAGCACCTAGAGTTTCACAACTTCCCTCTGATTTCTCTGAACTCAAATAGGAAGGGGTTTTACCAGCTGGACCAAACAATCCTGCTTGGTAAATACAGCTTTTTACTTTATATGATAATAAAATGTATTAAAAACATAATGTATTTCATCTTCTGTTATTACTGTTGTAAATGCTGGGTTACACTTTACTTGAAGTTTTCTACATAAGACTGACATGACACTGTCATGAACGTGTCATAAAACATTATAAACAAGTCATAAACGTTTATGACATAACTATTTTTTAGTAAGTGTCATTCGGTTTTGTCATGACACGTTATGGTTAGGGTTATGGTTAGGGTTTGGGTCAGGGTTCATGTGTCATGACTGTGTCATGACAGTGTCATGTGAGTGTCATGTATTCATGACAGTGTCATGTCACTCTTATGTAGAAAAGTTAAAGTAAAGTGTTACCGTTTTTAGTAATGCCTTTGCCAGGTACGATACATCCAGGCAAAGTTACCATATGCAACACTTGATATGCAAGATGCATCTGTAACTTATTCTCTTATTGTAAATGAATGAGTTTCTGTCCGAGCAAAACAATTATCGCAACTGTATGACCTCTCGGTAATACGAAAGTGGATTAGGGTCACATGTGAAAAATGTATTTGAGATCTGAGTTTAAGTATCACTTTTTTTTACAGCAGGTGTGGTAAAAACACTACCACTTTTGCCCAAAGGGGCCACTAGAATCAACACAAACTGAAAGTTACTCATAGCCAGTTTAAGTAGTATTCCCTGGACACAAACACACATTCCTTGGGTGAAAGTCTTGTGATTTCTCTGGAACACAAACTCCACTTCCCGCTTGAAAGCCCTGTGTGTTTAACTGTCAAAAGTACCTGTAGATGTTACAGCTATGTTGTAAGCAGGTTTGGGAACTGTTCTTTTCCATCACACTAGACCATGTTTTTGTATTTTGTTGTTAACATATACAAAGGATACTGTCTGTTATATATCTATCATTATGACATTGTTTCTTTCTCTCCAGGCACTATACATACATACATTGTAAATGTATGTGTGTATATATATATATATATATATATATATATTTTAGGGCTGTCAAACAAAGCCATAATAGGTATTTCACGCACATTCCTTATGTTTTTACGTCTCCAGTCTGATCTACAAGGAGACCCGCGGTGTGCGGGGTTTGCCGGTTCGGCCGGCGAGGTCTCTAATGCGCCTGCTCTATGGGCCACATAGTGCAGCAGCAGTGCCGATCATCCAGGTCAATCTCTATGAGGAAGTTGCTTTATGCGCCACTAAGCACCTTTTACAGGAATAAACAGGGCTCCGCCTCGAACACTAAATCCAAGTTTTTATATACATCCATGATCCTGATGAGCGACTTGCAAGATCACATATCGCACAGACGTGATAGACAGATGGTTCATCCAATCACCTGCCAGTTTTATCTTCATTCAAATTAAGAAAGTTATGTGAAAGCCACAACTTAATATCATTAATACAAGTAAGCAGGGAGTTTAGTGCGACACTGTCATTTGGTTTCATAGGCAAATTAATTTGGAAATAATCTGCATAACAATGAAATGACAGGTTGTGCTTGCCTATAATAGCCCCTAAAGGCAACATATATAAGGAAAACAGGATACCCCACAAGAGAGAGGAGCAGGTGACAAGTAGAGGTCACCAATCATGCAAGAGAAGCTCCTGTTTGCCAAATAGGAGATAAACCATTTAAGTGCCGAGCCTCGGATGCCTACACAATAATCAAGGCAAGAGAGGAGGACTGCATGGTCCACTGTATCAAAAGCCGCTGTGAGGTCTAAAAGCAAGGTATCTACAGACAATGCAATATCATTATGTGCTCTCAACAGTCAGGGACGGACTGACAATCTGTGCGTTCTGGAAAAGTCCAGAACGGCCGTCCAACTGACGGCCGACGGCACAAAAAAAAAAGGCTAATAAAGCGATATTAACATCCAACAGTAGGGGCGCTAATACGATCACTTATATGCTACGTTAAAAAAAAAAACTCAGGAAGAAGAGTCTGCCTACTAGCCCGTTTGTGATTGGTCCCCGGCCACAGTCGCAGATTTGTAACTGTAGCAGGTCAGGATCAATCCCCCAAGGAGGAGCGCTATGTCTATATGCCAACATGGGCTTAGCGGATAACGGTGGTACTGCACCCCATGGCCCAGAAAGACTTTTCACATATAGGCGGCTGCATATATGAAAAAAAAACACCTAACCCTAAAAAAATTCTAACAAAAGGTTTCTCAGCTGTTTTTTGTAGTATTAGGTGTCATTAATAACATACTAAAAGTTTACCAAAGTGTGACCACTATAAAAGTGTAATTTTCAAGATGGCGTCCAAGATGGGCAGGAAGCCCTCAAAATATCCTAACTCCTTCATTATTTGACCTAGCCAAGTAATCTTGGTGTCTAACCCCATGTTTTCTGGGTCTATGAATCCATTGGACTTGTCTAAATTGCACTGACATGATGACAGACTTATGGAATACATTTTGTGAGATAACTGTAAGGTTTTATCTTTTTTGGGGTGAATCAGAGATGTAAACGATTTAACCTATGTCATGTAACTCCTATTCAGTATGCGTTTTTGGACACATACCCTTTTTTGCTAAAACACAGACTTGACATTCACTGTAAAAGTTATTCCACCCAAAAGTAACTTAAATTACTTTTACCCCCCACCACCAATCCCCCTCCTCCGTGTGGTGGGTAAAAAAAAAAAAGTACACTACGGTCAAAAGTTTTAGAACACCCCAATTTTTCCAGGTTTTAATTGAAATTCATGCAGTTCAATGTCTCATTGTACTCTCAAATGAAAGAATAGAACAAATTTAAGTTAAAAAAGAAATCATGGAATCAATTTATAAACCAAAATGTATTCTAAATTTTTGACTCATCAAAGTAGCCCCCTTTGGCAGATATAACAGCTGAACACTCGTGGCATTCTTTCTACAATGGAAATCAAATATTCTTCAGAAAGTTCTTCCCAACTCTGTTGCAGAAGTTCCCATAAATGTGTGGCACTTGTAGGTTGCTTTGCTTTCACTTTTCTGTCCAGTTCATCCCAAACCAGCTCAATGGGGTTTAAGTCTGGTGACTGTACTGGTCACTCCATGTTTTTAAGCTTACCATCTTGTTCTTTTTTGCTAAGGTAGTTCTGGCATAGCTTGGACTAGCTTGGTTCATTAGCTTGCTGTAGGATGAACCCCTGACCAACTAGGCACATACCAGAGGGTACTGCATGGCGCTGCAAAATGCTGTGGTAGCAGTTGTGGTTCAGGGTGCCTTTAACTCTGTACAAATCACCGACACTGGATCCAGCAGAACAGCCCCAGACCATCATGCTTCCTCCTCCATGTTTGACAGTTGATGTCACACACTGAGGAACCATCCTTTCGCCTACTCGACGGCGTACAAAAATCCTGTGTGATGAACCGAAGATTTTAAATTTTGATTCATCAGTCCATAACACCTTCTTCCAGTCTTCAGTAGTCCATTGACAATGTTTCTTGGCCCAGGCAAGCCTCTTTTTCTTATTCTGACGTCTTAGCAATGGCTTTCTTGCTGCAACTCGACCCATCAAACCTGCAGCTCCAAGTCTTCTCTTTCCAGTTGAAACTGAGACTTGCTTATTACGACCACTATTAAGCTGTGCTTGAAGCTGTTGTCCTGTGAGCCGCTTATCACGCAAGCTGTTGACTCTCAGAAACTTGTCTTCTGATTCTGTTGTGGCTTTGGGTCTGCCAGACCTCTTCCTGTCAGAGTTTCCTCCAGTTTCTAAGTGCCTTTTGATGGTGAAGAATACTGTACTCACTGACACCTTGACTTTCTTCGCAATTTCTCTGTAGGAAAGACCAACATTCTTGAGTGTTATGATGGTCTGTCTCTCTTCCATTGTTAATTTTCTTTTTCCCACCATTTTTATAGCAACACACTACTTTCTGCAGTACAATACTGTTCATACAATGCTCACGAGGGTACGGTACCACAGTGTGTTCCAACAATACTTTTATACAAACAGAGGGGGTTGTAAGTAATCCAGACAAGTTGGAACACCTGTGGGAATTGGTAGCACCAACTTTTAAAGCTTGATCAACCTCCATTGCTGCAGAACAGCTTTACGTTGGTAACCCATTTCTTGTTCCCTGAAAAAGGCCTTTTTGTAAAATTCTAAAATGTACATTATTTTTCAGTTTTGAGTAACCTTACTTATTTTTTTAACCTCAATCAGTTAACTACTTACCTTTGGACCATTTCAAGCTATTCATTGGACTTGAACTGCTCAAATTTCAATAAAAAACTATTGGGGTGTTCTAAAACCTTTGACCGGTAGTGTATATTACAGCACAAATGTCTTATTCTCAGACACATGCTCAGTGTCATTTTATGGGGGTGTCAAAAGAACATTAGAAAGATTTCTAACACATGACAAAGGCCAACAATGTGAGTGTATTAAGAGAGGATGACATTGTTGGATTAGCTTGAGGGAAAAAGTACACTCCAATTTTTAACATGAGTCATATTGTTGTAAACCAAGAAACTTGGCACATTTGCTGTAAAAACTTAAGAGATGGCTCTGATGTGGTAGAGGTTCATCAGAAGGGAGCTGACGGACAGAAACCACCAACACTAAGCAAAACGATATGAGAAATATGCAATTACTTAAGGGAAATTTTATTATTAAATTGTAATTGTATTTGCCCTTATTTTTCGCATAAATATGCTTGTAACCAATTGCTTATATATATATATAATTGTGCTTGTAATCAGTTATTTATAATACAAATATGCTAATTAGAATATTAAATGGCCAAAACATATATAAGGTACCAGTATTCATGGTGTAGTAGGAATACAAAGGAGTAATGGTCTTTTTAAGGACCTGGCGGCCGCCATTTTGAAAATGGGGCCTTTCTTGAAGTCAAACTTTGGTAAACTTTTAGTATGTTTTAAAGTACATCTGATACTACTGTAAACCACTGAAAAATCTTTTGTTAGAATTTTTTTGGGGTCAAGCCATATTTGCAGCTGACTAATAGACAATGCATGGCGAAAGAAACATCTATATTTCAGCGGATCATTTGTTTCGGAGTATATAACTTATCAGCTTGAACAATGAAAGGGTCCTTGTTTAAAACGTTACGTTTTTAACATTTTTAACATTCACTAGAAGCGAATACAGAATTATTAAATTTGAAATGATGAACGCGCATAATGGACGCGAGCAAACCCGCGGGTCTGCGCACGTCCGCTCACATGACTGCTCTCCGAGCTCACGTAGCTAGCTGTAATAATGGATATAGCTGATGGTTGTAATTCACCATGTGTTCTATTAATACGTCCATGGTATTATCTTATGAAGTTATGATACATTCGAGGGATGTATGTATGCTGTAAAGCCTGTTACGTGGATGTATCGTCATTAGCGTTTCCCAAACTGGCGGGGCTATCGGCTAGCTAGCTATTTGCTAACATCAGGGTTAGCTAGCGTGGCTGTATTAAGATCATGCCTACATAACGTTACTACAGACACAGTGATTACATCGCCTTGGTTCTCTCTTACGATACATCCGAGGGCTGTATGCTGTAAAGCTTGTAACGTGGATGAGAGATGAAGCCATGGATGAGCTCTGTTCACCATACTGCAGGCTAACTGCTAGCGCTAGCTAGTAGCTAGCTAGCTAGTAGCACGACATAATGATTAAATCTCCTTGGTTGTCTAGCTAAATACATCTATCGTTTATTTAGCTAAGCATGTAAACGATCGGGAACAAAGAAAACACAATGTTTAACGTTAGTGAATATTTTAGACAATGAAAACGGTGAGTTCATGAGTTCGCCACTTGTAAGAGCCACGAGAGATAAGCTCATGAACGAGCATGTTGCTACCGGTTGCTACGATAACACAAACAAATTGTTGCTAGTGCGCGTGTCCACCGTGACGTCATGGGCCAAGAATGCGGAAAAGCCGAGCTCCATGTTGTCTTAATGCGCTTTTGAGCACTCTCATTGGAACGGACGGGGCTTCCCGCCGACCACTGTATCCAGTTCTCTTAATACATCCATGGTCAGAATAGAAAAATATACAGTTTTCCAGTTGCAGCTGAGCTGCAGGGTGAAATCAAATCGCCGGCAGAATGGCTAGCAGAAAACGTAAGGAGAAAGGTGGATGGGAAAATAAAAGAAAAGAGGGCCAAGTCTCTCGAGACTGATGCAGCTAAATGTAAAAAGCTCACAGAGCTTTTTGGTTGCAGTGCAACTGCCAGCAGCAGCACTGCATCGCTTAGCCAGAGTGTAGAAGACCAGCAAGTGGAAGCTGAGCCCGAGCAGCCTGGTCATGATGAGGGACAGATGGCAGAGTTAACTTCACATCAGCAAGAGGTACTGAGTGCCAGGAGCAGGGCACATTATAATAGGCTGCCTTTATCCCTATCTTAGCGAATTGCATAGTCAGCTATCAACATGGGTGTGCATCATGATTATGAAAATGATCGTGCCATTTAGTGCTGTCAAACTTAACGTGTTTAATAATTTCTGTTAGGTTAATTTGAAACATTAAACGCGTTAGAAATTAATCACGGGTTGACCGCGATTTCACTTGGTTGTATATGAGAGGTTGTAGTGAGCTCACTTTTGCTGCTAGGGAAAACGGGAAAACATCAGGAATGCATTGGTACCACTCTAAACATGATAACAAACAGGGAAGGGGGCTAAGTAATTCACCACATTTAACCAAAACTTTTACCAAAAAATCCTAGCTTACACTTTCTGTCTTCCATCAGAGTGCAGTTTTTCCTTGTCTTTCATATATGTGTTTACTATTGTGAAACTGGCAAAGACCTGGTGGTTGTTTGTGAAAGCTTCACAGACAACATTGATAGGGCCTAGTCATTTTCATCATTTCACAGCCTTAATAAATCAAAATCAAAAATGTAATATGACATTGACAAAATATTAAATAGGTTAGTCAATGCTAATTCTTTAACACAAAGCAACACATCCCAGGTAAAAAAGTAGTATACTTTAGTGTATTAGAAATATGAATGAAGTACATGAAGTATAAAACAAGTATGCTTCTACTTGTTGTGCTTTATTTTTTAATATGTACTTTTTAAAAGTATACTTCAAAATAGATGTAATTAAGTTCAACTTCAGAGTCCAAAAAGTAAGTATACTAATTTACCAGTAATCAAATAATTTTTTAAATGTACTTTTTGAAAGTGTACTTTGTTGTTAATGTATTTTAAATTGTATAGAAGTTTATTTTTTTTAAGTGTATTAAATTTGACATACTTAGAGTGGCAATTCAGTGTACTTATGGGAAGTATATTTTTGGGAAATTAATTGTTAGTATACTTTTTTAAAGTGTACTATGATCTCACTTCATTAGAAGTGTGACTTCTGTACACTTTATACAGTACACTCTAAAATAAGTGTATTTTTAGTGGCATATCAGAGTACTTTCATAAAATATGTTAAAATACAAAAATGTATAGTGGTAACTTAGTGTACTTATAGGAAGTACACTTATTTTTAATACAGAGTTAGTATAATTTTTGAAAGTGTACACTAATTTCACTTCATCAGTAGTGTAATCTTAGTACACTGTAAACAAAGTGCACTAAATATAAGTGTACTTTTATTAGCATATCAAAGTACACTGAAAAAATGGGAAATAGCAGGTCTTTGAATTTACAAAAATGAATTTAGAATATGCTACGCAATTCATTTATATTTCTTTCAAGAACATGGTTCAATCATGTAGACTTCAGTTGTTTTTGAATAATGTTAACTGTATAGATTCCTTTTGCGTTGATTGAAATTGATTGAATTGAACATTTTAAATGATCGAATTAAGTTTGGTCACTACCGGAAATGGTATATTTGAATCAAATGGCGCCAGGAAGTGTAGGTGGCACTTCCCGGGCACTGACACCAACCGTTTATATATTTTCTATGCTGCCAACACTGGCAAACTGTTTCAACAAGGACATCGCCAAAACAAGAAGAATGTGAAGAAGAATGTTGAACATGTGTTGACTGCGTGCAGGATTAATTCTACAGCAGCCATGTGTTGTCTCCTTCACGTAAGTTAACATCAATCAAAATGATTTTGTTCATGTTCATAATGTTTTTGTACTGCATGTAACAGTTACAGAAGTCCGTTCACTTGTTTGTGCATTCTATAAATATATCGGTTTTCTTGTAACTAAGTTAGCTAATACCATCACTTACTAGTAACTACTTAGTTTAGCATTAATAATTGTGTTTCTCCCCCTGACGGTCCCGCTCCTAACAACGGTATTTCAATGTAGCTAACGTAATGTTAATGGCAGCCGGTGAAGAGGAGCCAGTCAGCCTCATAAGAATGAGTGTTAAGTGGTCGGGTTTAGTTTGCAACATTTAGATTACATTGATGCTGTTGTAACGTTACTTTATGTAACAAAACAAAGGTCCGTCGAGTTGTTTGGGCATAACGTTATATGTTGGTTTGCTAATAGCTAAGGTTAGCTATCTAAGACCACAGGCTTACAAGTTCAATGTAACGTCGGGTAAGAACGAACGAGTGTTGTAGCTAGCTAAAGCTGTCGGTTATTCAGTTGTGTGTGTGTGTGTGTGTGTGTGTGTGTGCGTGTGTGTGTGTGTGTTCAACCCGGTCTCACTCGAAGGCGTACAAATAACACGGGTTTCTGCCTGTGAAATACGTGCAATGTGTACGCGAAAGTGAAATTCTACGTGCATTACATACGCAGAGCGCTCCAATTGAAGTAATGGGGACCGGTGCGTTTTATATGCACGCAGCTTGCGTCACCATGTTGTGTTATCGCGAGAACAGCATCACACACAAAAACATAGATATGGTTGGGTTTAGAAAAATAATGCAGGGAAAGGCTTTAGTAACACAAGAAAGTCACAAAAACACACTAATAAACGGTTGGGTTTAGGGAAGAAACATCAAAAACACACTAATAAACGGTTGGGTTTAGGGAAGAAACATTGGGGAAGGCTTAACAAAAAAACACTACAAAGTCGCAAAAACGCGCCACATAAACACGCTAATAAACGGCCTAACAACAACAAAAAAAACACATGCTGAAAATCGCCAAACACGGGATACTTAAAATCGCCAAACACGGGACGCGAACCCCGGTCTCCTGGGTGAAAGTCCTGTGTTCTTTTTTCTTTGTATATTTCCTAAAATAATTGAAAGTTACAGATGGAAACATTTATTTGTTTCTCAATTGTTTACAAATAAAAATGGACCTACTCTCACAGATATCGCCGTTTTAAACTTTAACAGTATCCGAAACATTAGAACACCAACTGGTTGTTTAGTGTTTAAAAAAACAATGCAATCCACATGTTTATAAATGTTTATTACAGTTAATAATAATTAAATAATCTAAGTACTACTAAGGGTGGTAAAGCCACATATTTTTGCAATCTGCACTTCAGTTTGTGTGATTTGTTTCTGACTTTCATATGAACGTTTACACCAAGCTTGGTCAGTGCTCAATATACTACTGTGATTGAAGTACCGGTAGTTAAATAAAAGAGGTCATTCATATAAATTCATGCATCACCTAATTTCATCATCACATACAGGCCTGGCCTCCAGGAAATAACAGTTTGTTTAGTCTATCTAATCTTGTGTTGTTCATACTATACAAGGATGTATTACTTGTCTTTGTTGAATAATACAGAAGACAAAGAGCTTGAAAAATTATTGCATATTAAATTGCAATCACAATATTTGTGGGGGAAAATCGCAATTAGATTATTTTCTAAAATCGTTAGCCCTACTTACTACTCCCTTATGATTTAATACTTGTGTATTTGTTTCTCGATTGGTCTTATTGACTGCCTTTTTAAATTTTTTTAATAGGGCATGGATGAAGACGCCATCAACGAGGCCACTGAAGAAACCAGTGTTGGGATTTATGTTCTTAAAGAACATGCTTTAAGTGATGAACCAGGGGACATTGGTATTGTCCTTGAAGGCATCAAGATGTTGCAAGATCTTTATAATGTAGCATTACCTGTTGCTACGCTGTTTGGACTAATGTACAGTATGCCCTGAACTTCAGCTACCCTGCTCGCCTTCGATCCAAAAGATTTGCATGGAACTTGATGGAGGGAAACTTACCAACAAAGCACTTGCTCTAAAAAAACAGGCTCTTCCAGTGAAAGGGCCAGAGAGACTTTGCCGTCAACCTAACAGTGTAGTTGTCCCTAAAGGCATCGTTGGTATGGCTGTACTCTTTGGACTAGTTTTTTTTTGTTTGAATTAACTGGACAGGATTTGCATGGAGCTGCATGGAAATAACCTTTTGCAAACCAAGCAAAAGTTTTCTCTCTAGAAAACAGACTCCTTCATTAAAGACCAACAGGCATCTTTGGTACTGCTATACCAGATGGAATTTTTTTTTTTTTTTACACAAGGTTAAATTTTTTGTCATTTGAAAAACTACTTTGGTAACAGAGTGCACAATTTAAAGGTTAACTTCGGGTTTTTCAACTTGGACCCTATGTTCCTCTGTTGTTGTTACTGATGGGAACAACGATCTTCGACATTGGTCCAGTATGAAGCGAGTAGGCCTGTCACGATAACAAGTTTTGCTGGACGATAAATTGTCCCAGAAATTATTGTGATAAACCATAATCTTGTCGTCCTGAGACGATTTTCATCTAATGTAATGATAATGGCATAATAATGCAGGTACACTTTTTCAAAGATCAATAAACTTTTATTTCTAAGGAATTTTTAACACTAGAACTGGAAGATATTTTAAATATCCACAATATGTCTTTGATCTCCTTTAGTAGGCTATGTCGTCTTTCACACTGTTGTACAGTTGTGGAATTGCCGTTTGTGGCACGTATGTTCTCCCAGGCAATTGGTACTGACCGTCAAATCTTTGCATTATTCCTCGAGTGTTTGTGCGATAGACTGCAGACTCTGTACTGCTGTTAACAATTATTTATTAAAAACTAAATATTACATTTAAATAATAACATAAATTATATATATCTATATGGCTATCTGCCACATGGTGAGTAAATATTTTTACCATAATAGTTCTGTTTTTCAGTCTTCATTTTGGTGAAGGTGCAGCTACTTTCTTCTGCTCCTCTGCAGGTCGGAGCTTCGCGGGGGTGGGCGCGCGCATATGTGTGTGTCGGACACAAACAAACACTGGCGCCACTTTCCTGAAACCGCTTGCAAGACATCGTCCACAGCGGCGTATGTCCGAGCACGGCGGATATCGCTCATATTCTTTTTTTTGTTGTTGTTTTTTTTTCTCTTGACGCTGCCTTAACTGTTCAAGGTTCCTGCTTTTGCCAATATCTGCTTTTGTGTTTTACTTTTGTGTCAATAATAAAGATCCTTTTCTGAAATGCAATTTATAATCTGTTGATGTAATGCACTTGAACTGAATTGTAATATAATACACTTGTAGTGTAATAGCAACATTCATGCTTAAGTATAACAAAATGGGGATAAAAGTACAGATGAAATATACTTCAAACAATTTGTTTCTACCTTACACTATAATAACATTGCACTGAAAGTACGTGTTTATGATGTTTAGGTTGTAATTGAACTTCACTTCAAACACATTATTATTGTCATAGTGGGACACTTTAAAAGCACTAAATATAGTTATGAAGTGCATTTGTAGATCACTTGAAATATCACAGAGGCATACTAAATTAACATAGTTTATAGTAATAAGTATGATAGCAGTATGCACAAAATATACTTAAACACAACTATAAGTTGCGCTGCAATGCCTTTTTAAGTGTATTTCAATAAGAATGGCAATATAATGCAATTGTACTGTAAGTGTGCTTAATTGCTCATGAATCTTGATTTTCATTAGTGTATTTTAGTGCACTTGAAGTTTAAAAAAAGTTGTTCCATTTTAGTATACTATTTACACTTGAAGTGTAGTCAAATAGATGTTAAGTTGAAGTTAATACATAATTGAATACACTTAACTATACTTGGATTTGACGAAAATAGTACAATATTTAGAAAATATACTTAGTACACTTTATTAAAGTATATTTTTAATAGAATTCTTTTTCACCTGGGATATCATCAATAATAGCAAATAACCTATATTTAAAATAATTTGTTTATTCAGGTTGAAGATAGTTTCAGCAAAAAAGATGACAGGGAGAGTGCAGGGAAGTGCCAGGATGTCCCAGGATGCTCCACATCGCTATATTTCACACGGCCCAAGTCAGATAGTCACAGCCTGGAACAATTTTTTGCTTACCACCCTCAGCAAAAGCCTAAAAACCTGTCTCTACTGAGAGTGTTCACTTGTAAAGATGGTACCAACATGGCTCACATACTGTGGGGAGAATCACATGTTATATTGTACAGTTTGTTTAGCATTTGCCAAGCCAGGTGAAACAAATCCCTTCATAAATGGAATGCAGGACTGGAAGCATGTCAGTCAACAAATAGAGGAGCATGAAAGGAGCAACATGCACAGGCTGTGTGCTGAAGCTTATTTTTTACGGGCATCAAAAGCTGATATAGCCAGTCTGCTTCATGGTCCCCAAGTAGTGGCCCACAGAGATCAAGTGCGGAAGAGACGGCAGGTGTTGGAACGTGTTGTATATCATAGTTAAGGTCATTGGCAAGAGAGGACTTAGCTACAGAGGGACACAGTCTGAAGCAGCTTACACTCTGGATGACATGAGCATTGATCATAGGAATTTTTTAGAGCTTATCTGTCATGGTTGTGGGTTCTGTTATGTTCTGTTTCCTGTTTTATTTTGAAGTCTGTCTTGTCTCCCTTGTCTTGTCTAGTTTACTTCCTGTCCTTGTTTTTCCCTCCCTTGTGATTGTCTGATTTGTTTCACCTGTTGTGCCTCCTGTTCCTCGTTAGTCCTCGTTACCCTGTGTATTTAGTCTCTCTGTTTCCTTTTGTCACTTGTCGGTTCGTCATTCCCTGTCAGTCCTGTGTAAGTCCTGATCATTTGTAATTTTGAGTTTGTTAGTTGTACGAGTCGAAATAAAGAGTTTGTTCTGCACATTCGCTGGAAGAGTCTTGCATTTGGGTCCACCTGCTGCAACCCTGACAGTACGAACCGACCAAAGTATGGATCCAGCAGACTCTGATGTCCACATGGAGGAGCTACACCAGGTGGAGTACACTCTCAGCAGGCTTTATGCGGAACTCCTGAGCTCTACAGATTGGGAGTGCCAGCATGCTGTTTGCTCTCTCATGAAACGGGCCATTTCGGCAAAGCCCTGGACGATGGAGGTGCCGGAAATGGCTGCATTGGTATGAGCGCTCTCTGCTCTGGATAGAAAGCTGCAGTCCCTCGTTGTTCCCACCAGTGCCTCTGTTTGTGAGGCTGCTAGCCTTCAGCCTGACCCTATCCCTGCATCTACTGGCTTCAGGCCTGTGTGCCAGGGGCTTAGGGTGGGTCTGCTTCACCTCCAGCCAGCTACTCCTAGTCCTGAACCCCAGCCTGCTGTGTCACTGTCTCCTGGTCCTACCACTGGCCAGGAATCACAGGAGTCTCCATTCTGGGGAACACGTTTGGCCTTTAAACCGGCTGGAAAGAAGCGAGGTTCCCAGAAACGGCGAGGTCCTCCGTGGCATCCTGTGCCCGCTCCTGTGCCTGCAGCCACGCCTGCAGCCCAGTTGCCCGACGCAATGCCTGCAGCCCAGTCGCCCGACGCCACGCCTGCAGCCACGCCTGCAGCCCAGTTGCCCGACGCCACGCCTGCAGCCCAGTTGCCCGACGCCACGCCTGCAGCCACGCCTGCAGCCCAGTCGCCCGACGCCACGCCTGCAGCCCAGTTGCCCGACGCCACGCCTGCAGCCCAGTTGCCCGACGCCACGCCTGCAGCCCAGTTGCCCGACACCACGCCTGCAGCTACGCCTGCAGCCCAGTCGCCCGACGCCACGCCTGCAGCCCAGTCGCCCGATGCCACGCCTGCAGCCACGCCTGCAGCCCAGTCACCCGACGCCACGCCTGCAGCCCATTCGCCGCTGACGTGCAGCCGCCCAGATTCGCCGCTGACGTGCAGCCGCCCAGATTTGCTGCTGACGGGCAGCAGCCCAGAGTCGCCGCCGACGTGCGGCTCTCCTGACCCCGGGCCGACGTGCGGCTCTCCTGATTCTGAGCTGACAGGCAGCTCTCCTGTCCCTGGGCTGGCATGCAGCCCTCCTGCCTCTGGGCTGACGTACAGCTCCTTCCCAGACTCCCGGCTAGCTAGCACTTTCCCCGAGCCTCGTCTAGCCAGCATGCTCCCTGACACTAGGCTAGGTAGCAGCTCCCCCGAGTCCCCGCTAGGTAGCAGCTCCCCCGAGTCCCCGCTAGGTAGCAGCTCCCCCGAGTCCCAGCTAGCTACCGATCTCCCTGAATCCAGTCTAGCCAGCAACCTCCCAGATCCCTGGCTGGCTAGCAGTCCCCCTGACTCCGGGCTGGCTAGCAGCCTTCCTGATTCCCTGCTAGCCGGCAGCCTCCCTAGTGCCCCTGAGCCCTCTGGTGTCCCTAGTGTCCCCAAGCTGCCCAGTGTCCCAGCAATGCCCAGCACCCCTGTGACTTTGCCGGTCTCCGGCTCCCATGAGACCGCCTCTGGGACCGCCTCTGGGACCGCCTCTGGGACCGCCTCTGGGACCGCCTCTGGGACTTTGTCGGACTCTGGGACCACCTCTACGACTTTGCCGGTTTCTGGCGCCCCTGGGACATTGCCGGTCTTCGGCGCCCCAGAGACCGCCCCTAAGACTGTGCCTGTCTCCGTTCCTGTCACTGTGCCTGTCTCCGTTCCTGTCACTGTGCCTGTCTCCGTTCCTGTCACTGTGCCTGTCTCCGTTCCTGTCACTGTGCCTGTCTCCGTTCCTGTCACCGTGCATGTGTCCGTTCCTGTCACCGTGCATGTGTCCGTTCCTGTCACCGTGCATGTGTCCGTTCCTGTCACCGCATGTGTGTCCGTTCCTGTCACCGTGCATGTGTCCGTTCCTGTCACCGTGCATGTGTCCGTTCCTGTCACCGTGCCCGTCCTTGTCCCTGTCACCGTGCCCGTCCTTGTCCCTGTCACCATGCCCGTCCTTGTCCCTGTCACCGTGCCCGTCCTTGTCCCTGTCACCGTGCCCATCCTTGTCCCTGTCACCGTGCCCGTCTCTGTCCCTTTCACTGTTTGTGTCCCTATTGCTTTCCCTGCGTCTGAGTCTGTTCTGTCCTCGTCTGTTTTGTCCCAGTCTGTCTCGTCTGAGTCTGTCCTGTCTGAGTCTGTTCTGTCCTCGTCTGTGTCTGAGCCCGTCCTGTCTGAGGCTGAGTCTGTCCTGTCTGCGTCTGTTTTGTCCCAGTCCGTCCCGTCTGTGCCTGTCCCATCCGAGTCCGTCCTGTCCGCGTCTGTCCCGTCCGTGTCTGCATGTATTCCGTCCGAGTCTTCCCCATCTGTCTGTGTTGTTTGAGTCCGTCCACGTCTGTCTAGTTCCATGTACCCTCTGTTCCCAGTTACTATGTTCCTTGTCCCTAGTGACCCTCTGTTTTCCCCTGACCTCTCCGGCCCTCTGTGTTCCCGGTGCCCCCAGTGCTCTCTGTGTTCTCTGTGCCCCCAGTGCTCTGTGTTCTCAGTTCCCTGGGGCCCTTCTCTGTTCCCTGGCCCGCGTGGCCTCTCCGTTCCCTGGCTCCGTTTGGCTTTTTGGTTGTTCGTCCGTTCCTCCCTCCTCCGGTCCCCCTCCGCCCTCCCGGGGTTGGCTTTTGTTTTTTGGGTTTTTGGGACATCTGGGATCTGTCCCTTGTGGGAGGGGTTCTGTCATGGTTGTGGGTTCTGTTATGTTCTGTTTCCTGTTTTATTTTGAAGTCTGTCTTGTCTCCCTTGTCTTGTCTAGTTTACTTCCTGTCCTTGGTTTTCCCTCCCTTGTGATTGTCTGATTTGTTTCACCTGTTGTGCCTCCTGTTCCTCGTTAGTCCTCGTTACCCTGTGTATTTAGTCTCTCTGTTTCCTTTTGTCTCTTGTCGGTTCGTCATTCCCTGTCAGTCCTGTGTAAGTCCTGATCATTTGTAATTTTGAGTTTGTTAGTTGTACGAGTCAAAATAAAGAGTTTGTTCTGCACATTCGCTGGAAGAGTCTTGCATTTGGGTCCACCTGCTGCAACCCTGACATTATCATTCTTCTTGGGAAATATGACGTATGCATGAAGGAACATCTCACAGAGTGCATAGCAAAAAGCAAGATGATGCATCAAACCCAGGCTAAAGGTCGAGGTTCTGTTGTGACATTTCTGTCAAAAACAACTGTAATCAAAGTCATATCAGGAGACTATTGCAAAAGAGGTTACAGAAGCTGGGATGTTTTCAGTGCAGATTGACACAAAACAAGACATCACATCCCAAGAGCAGTGCTCTATAGTTCTTAGGTATGTCAAAGACACAGTACAGGAAAGGCTTTTTGCAGTGGTGAAATGTGAAGCATCTACTGGACAATATTTTGTTCAGATGCTTGCAGATGTGATTGAAAAATGTAACTTGGAAATCAGCAACTGCGTCAGTAATGCCACTGATGGTGCATCAAATATGCAAGGAAAATACAGAGGGTTTTCCACACTGTTGTCCCCTAAAGCGCCAAACCAAGTGCATGTATGGTGTTATGCACATGTGCTAAACTTGGTTCTGGCTGACACAACTGAAGTGTCCCTCTCCAGTGGATCATTGTTTTCACTATTGAATGATATTGCGGTCTTTTTTTGTGAGACATACCAAAGGATGAATGTGTGGGAGCAAGGAAGCCAGGACAGTCGACACAAGCGCCTTTCCATTATCGGAGAAACAAGGTGGTGGGCCAAGGATGTTGCTTTGAAGAGGATTTTTGGGTCCTTTGGAAAGCCAGACCAGTGTGTCTACATTGACGTCCTCAGGACACTGGACAGGTGTCAGAGCCAGGAAAACCTGAACAAAACAGCGCAAGGGCGCCAAAACAAAGGGTACTTGGAGGGTTTAATGAGATATGAAACCGTTCTAACTGCTCAGCTTTTCCTTAGGATTTTTGAAGTGACAACACCACTCTCAAAATACCTGCAGACACATGGTGTAGACATCTTGTCTGCTCACCGAATGGTTCTGACCACTGAAGATGCTCTGAAGAACATGTCAAGAGATTTTGAGTCAGTGAAGAAAGCTGCTGATGTTTTTGTTCTGTGGGCAAATACAACACTGTCTGAAGAGGATTGTGACCTTGAACTGGAGGAAATGCTTCCTGAGAAGAGGAGGAGAAAAACGAAGATGATGGCTGGTGAGAAGGCAAGTGATGAGAGCTTCACAAATGCCAACAGTGCCTATGAAGCACAAGTTCATAACCAGGTGATGGACACAGTCACAGAGAGCATCCATAGGCGCTTTTTAACCCATGGTTCCCTCTATGCAGACTTGGCTCTCCTTGATCCAAGAAACTTTACAGAAGTTTCTTCAACAGGCTTGCCTGATACTGCATTTCAGGAGATGAGCAAATGCTTGCTCAAGTTTGATAGCAGGGCAACTCCTGCTAATTTGCAAAGTGAGCTAAAGTGTCTGGCAGCCCAATGGCCACGTCTTAAACAATCTGTTTTTGAGCAGTACCAAGTCAGGATAGCAGAGGATGACCCAGATGTTTGGGAAGAGGCAGAAATAAAAAACAGCCCCTGCAAATCTTGCAAAGAATGCCCAGTGTGTTGCTACCAACTTCTTACACGGTACAACCTCCTGACAGATGCCTATCACATCCTTGGCTTAGGCTACAAATTTCTTCTCACTCTGCCTGTGACACCGGTAGCTTGTGAGAGAAGTTTCTCTGTACTGAAGTACATTAAGAATCGCTTAAGGAGCAGAACTTCTCAGGAACACCTGGAAACATTCATGTTAATGGCTACAGAGAAGGACATCCTCATGTCCCTTGACAATGACCTCATAATAGACAGAGTTGCTGAGAATAGTGCCCTTCTCAAGAAACTGTTACTTCCCCAACATTAAAGGTGCTGTAGGTAGGGTTATGAAGATCCAAAACTTGAACATTGACAACTTCTCAGTCCCTCCCCCTCTTTCGCTAAAGCCCAAAACGGTCTCTTAAGCCCCTCCCCCCACGAGGGAGAATGAATGCTTGTGCATGAGCAGTGATTGACACACAGTTAGACACCCCCCCTGGCCTTGATTGGTGCATCTGAACAAGGAGCTGTGGATTTTTCTAAATCGCACTACAGGCTGTAGCTGGTGCCAGAGGAGCTGGATTTTTTTTTATGACCTGCTTCATGTAGTTCAACTGGAACATAGGGTCAGTTTCAGCAGATATGACAGAAAGGTAGTTTTATATGTCTTACCTACTGCACTTTTAAATGTGCTTACATTATATTTGAATAGTTATAAGATATAGTATATAGTAATTATGTTTTATAATTACAAGTTTGTGTAATTTGGGGTTTCTGTAGCCAGTGACATTTCATTATTTGTATTTTATTTTCAATGCAGATGTAATGGCATTGTACATTTTTGTTTTTATTTGAAGGTTTCATTAATAAACACAACCCCAATTCTCATCATTGGTTTTGAGATGTTACTTGCTGTGAATACCTTGTCTGATAGGCTACAGTATTGTGGCATAGTATCAGGACATCCTGGCTAGTGTCTGTCACGCATGGCTAGGGGCGAATGGCCAGATGATGGGCCTATTTGGGAGAAAGTCCAGGGCTGTTTTTTAGCCCCAGTCCGTCCCTGTCAACAGTGCAGACTCAGTGCTGTGATGTGATTTGAAACAAGACTGACATTTTTCAAACACAGAGTTCTGTTGTTAAAAAGGCTCTTGCATTGGTCGTAAAAAAAGTCATTGAGGATAAAAGTCTTATTCATGAGTGATCTGGTGTTGATCAGCGCCATGTGAATTGAACGCCGTTCAGTTTGTTGGGAAACGACTGAGTGGGCGGAGATTCCCATGCACGCAGCCGTGCTTGGAGACCTTCATGTTCCAGCAGGGGGGAGGGTGGGCACCCTGAATCAGGTACAGTCGACCGGAGCCACTGGTAACTGTATACCGAAGAACGCCGCAGACTGCAGCTGATGAACTCCGCAGGAAACCCAACACATAGATGGCCCGGATCGCATGTGAGCCTGACACAAACTCCGCCTCTCTTGCCGTGTCTCCTGCTGCGATTGTTGCGGAGCAGCAGGCAGGGCTGATGCCGTAGAGAAGCCCGTATGGACGCCAGGAAAGGTGGCGGCATATTTGACTGTCCGCCAGAGCCGTAGATTGGCACTTTGTCCGCAGAATTACAGATACTTAAAAGGGTCAGGCGGTCATACACCAGCAGCGGTGACACATTTCGAGTGACAAGTAGTAGGATTAGGAAAATCAACAACAATCTCAGCAGATGTATGCGGCGAAACACCATCTTCATTGAATTCTAGAAGTCCCATTAGAGCACTGCGCTCCCAGAAAGCAGAGTTACTTCTACTTAGTTACTTACTCCTACAGTCTCTAAAAGTAGAATGGGAGCCATGGGAGAGTTCTGGAGGCAGTCAGTCCCCACATTTAAGAGCTTAAAACTCTCCTCCTTGATAAAGCTTATAGTTAGGGCTGGCCCAGGTTTGCCTTGGACCAGCTCTTAGTTATGCTGCCGGGGGACTTCCTATTACAAACTGAGCTCCCCTCTCTCGCCATCTGTGTGCATCCATGTCCCAGTGACAACCCTAACCCTAGCTCAGGTTGAGTATAGGGACTGTTATTTATTTAAGGGGCCACCAGAGGAGTTTTGGGATCTTTAGTCAAAATAGACTTAACCCTCTCCTCACCAGTAATAATTTTTCTATGACCCTCCAAAATGATTTGAAAAAAAGGCATGACTCTCCCCAACAATTTATTAATGCCCTATGTGCTAGTTTGCACTTGGCAGAGATGTGCAGACACTCTTTGATTTTTTTACAGCCATGACAAACATGAGTTAACCTCTGCTTTCTCATCTGACACATCCCACTCCTCTGTTATGGTGTGGGGGCCATTTCAGTAGATTTACTCACTAACATGGTTGTGGAAATACAATAAGCATGGAAACTAAATGCACACTTCATGCATTACTGCATTACTTCAAATACTAAGTTACTCCTCTAGTAAACTAGTATTCACATGAAATAAAACAATAAAACATTGAGACCATTCAACAAAGGACACTGGGTAATAACAAATTCAACACTGGTTGCTATGGACTCATCACTAGGCTTCCTCAGTTATTGTATGTTTTAGCACATAGGTAAAGCTGCCGAAGTTGAATATTATATTCAAAACATACATGTTTATTTTTAAAGCAGATTTTAAATTACATTGTAACAATTTAACAATTCATCCTTATGAAATCCAATCGCAGCACGGCTGTCTTGGAAAGCAATAGACAGACGGTGGCGGAATGCCCCGACACTTAAATTCAACTAAAATGTAACAGTGAACAATCAGTGTTGGACCTACAGTCTGTTGAGATGCCTCTCCAAACGCAGAAACCAAGCACAGTCACACCATAAAATGTTAAGAAAAAAGATCCGTATTTTGCAGTAATCCAATGACATGAATAAAAAAGTAATCCATAGCGATCAGTAGATCCATAAATAGAGTCACGGTGTATCCAGCAAGGCCTATACTACGTTCGTCACATTCAACAGCCAGCTCCAAACAGGTGAACGAGGCCTCTTCACTTCGCCGTTTAAACAAAGTGGAATAAACGTATAAAAGTCCAAATCTACACAAAACCTGCAATCAATTAGTAAGATGACATCAAATGTATATACATGGCATTTAGGAAACCTTTATTGTACGGTTGGCACAGCAAGATGTCCAGACTAGTGCAACAGTAATTTTCTTTTTTTACGTCCTGCTGCTCCCATCGTCAGCCAGGTAATATGATGTTTACTAAAGCAGTATATGAAATCAGATCTATTACCTACCAACATTTAGTTTTGTGTTATTTAAGATATTTAAAAAATATCTGGTCATGCCGATGTAATTATTCCACTCATTTTTGAACAATGCAATTACAGGTTTCAGCCACCAGGGGGACAGTGCTCCCCCTGCCCCACAGCAAACTCATGGGTCAGACCCATCTGGTAGCAAAGGAGGGTCGAGACTAAGAGCTACATGGAAAAATATGCACCAAACAAGCCACTTTGAAATTTTTCTGTTTTATGAATACAAAAGTTGGGTGACCCCCCCCTCAACAAAGAATAAAAAGACATGACCCTCCCCTGTTTTCCTCCAGTGGTCCATTCCAGAAATACAGAACGGTCCCTTATGTGAGAAAACTTCTGCTCAGCTTAAAAGTTTGAAAAAATTGACCTTCTGAACTTAAAATGGATGTTACCATTGGTAAAAAAAAAACACTATAAATGATTGTAACAATTTCCTAAATGGCAAAGATATATTTTCTGTTTGTTATTGTTAATAATACTGCAATACGTAAAAACGTTTACAAGCAATATGACTTGATCTGCATAATACAGTATATAACTACTGTGTGACTAAAGAGCTGAGCTATGTAATAATGTTTGAAAAGATACCTTAAGGGTATCAAGGGTCAAACTGTATCACAGTTAATAAAAACAGTACAGTCATATAATATCATCAGTTATTGTTCTACCATGTCCCAGGCATTCAATGGATGGAAAAGTGAGTTTGGATGTTTAGATGGGAGAGATGGGAGTGGAGGAAGGTCTGGCTAGTCCACAGAGCATTCCTGGTTTACTGGCATTTCTTTAAACCAATCACAATTGTCTTGGGTGGCGCTAAGCCCGAACACAATGACAGTGCCTCTGCAAAATAGCCTCGGGAAAGAACTTGTTTTGGTGGAACATGTGTATATTTAAAAGTTGTTTTAATCGTACAACAGAAAACTCTGATTGGACAGATAGTCTAGCTAGCTGTCTGGATTTAGCCTGCAGAGATCTGAGGAGCAGTTAACCATAGTCCTCACAAATCCACCGGAGTTTAGAACGCCAACACAAAGAAAGAGGAAGGTGACGGACATCTGGCCTAAAATGAGGGACATCCCGTAAACAATCCCGGAAGTGGAACATCGTCGATATATAGACTAGATGGGAGATGATACAAGGGTTAGTGCAATGAAAGTCATGCTGAGATGTGAACTTCAACGGTATTTGTTTCAGTTTTTGCCCAAACATCCCCTAAACAATATTACTACCTCCTACAAAACAACATTTTTAGTGTTGTGTCTCAGTTTGTAACATTGACTGGTCTCTTTCTGTTAATAAGAACATGCTCTTTTTCTGCTGGCCTCCAGAATTAATATTAGAAATTGTGCCACATGACTGGCTGTTTTCATAGGCAAATGGAATATTATTGTGAACACAACAATGGGCCCTCTCACTGTGTTTGGTTTAGCTCAGCATGCAATTGTTTCTCCAAGCCTCGTTCAACACCAAACAGCCATGTTGCTAAAGTGAACCTCCACAATAACAAATCAGTATGCTGCAAAAATATTGGCTGCTGTGTGCCTTTGCCTGATAGGAGGCACATCACTGATGATTACTCAGGATCCTCACTACCATCACATGCTGGGCTGCCGTTGAACACACACACACACACACACACACACACACACACACACACACACACACACACACACACACACACATGTACCTCCCTGTCACCTCCCCCTTCTACTGCAGCCCCTCCATCAGCCTCTGACCTGTGTCCGTGACGTACATCTCTAGAGGATGTCAGAAAAACAAGATCAAAACAAATCTCTGCTTCCCTCTTCAGTAAATTACAGTGGAGACAACCTATTGATGTTAATTATTTGTATGCCACCCACACAGTCCAATTTACACAGAGACAAGGCTCAGGCCCTCCAGGAGACCTTACATATAAACAGATTGTTCATCAGGTGTTCTTGATTGACCAAATGAGCATTGGCCGTAGTGGATTTAATAATGAATGCAGACCCTGTAGTGCAATGACAAATCTGTTTGGAGGGCTGTTTCACCAGAATGATTCTTTTAATACAGGTACTAGATAACATCCAGGCATAAATGATAGAGGGACTCTCACAAGCTATGATGAAAGGTGAAAACGTGTTCAAACACTCAATAAGAGGTTAATTACTGTAATATGGTGTCTCTCATACCAACGTGGATAATACCATGTGACGGTTACAGACTACAACATCAGCGCGGCTGAAAAAAGAAGAAATAAAAGCAAGCCTGCACCGTCTATCTTGGGCAGAAGAGCCATCTATGAAAGACATTTACGAAAGACATTTAGATTCAGACCATTAGAGAGCCAGCGGAACAGTGACTTTCATTCCACTGTCAATACACATAATAAGCAAAGGACAATCACTTCACCCCTCAAGCACACTGCATCACTGTCATTGTTGCTGCTCAGGTTCCGAGGTGAAATATTTGCTGCTGCTTCCACCATCCTGCAAATGTTTTGTCTATCAGGTGCAAGTTGAATGCTGAAAAGGTGTTTTGTTTTCACTCTAAAAGAGAAATATGTTGTTGTCGTACCTGTTCCTATCCCCAAAGATACACTTGCAAACACAAAATAACGAAGGCAATGGATAATATAAACTTTCTACTTACAGTGTGTTATAGGGTGATTCAATTTCAGAGGTCTTTGCTGTATACATTTGCATAATTGTGAGGGCAGCCTGATTTCTTGAAACTACTATAACTCCTTAAATAGTTAAGGTCAAGTTCACATTTGGTAGGTCAAAGTTGAACAGTCTGTAAACTGATGGATGTTCAGTACCGATACCAACTTAACAGTTACAATCTCAGAGCCAATGTGAAGATAAAGAAAACACTAATGGAGGCTCTCACAGCAACATCCACGGTGGGGTAATAACACATTTGCATTAACAACATGACATGTGACTAAATTAGTATTCTTAAATCATGTTGCTTTCCATACGGGAATGCTGATCTGCCTCTCTTATGTCCCATGGTACACTCAGTAATGAAGATAGAGGAAATATTCTGAAAGTGTCAAAAGTCCTTGCAACGAATGCCAAAGCAAATGAGTAAGGCTTGTACTCTGCATAGCTTGTCATTCTCTGAGGATGCTCATGTAGCCGAGCTCCCCAGGTTATGAATTATATGGAACACGAGTCACAGCCACTTTTTCTTCCTGTTAACACACGCTCATCGGAGGAATTTGGAGATGGGGAAAGCATTAAGATGGGCGGCCTCTGTCACTGTAGGCACCAATCAAGAGCCCCCAAGTCACTCTGTCAATGCCAGCTGTCTGTACAAACAAGCACCAGATATGTACACATGAGTGGGAGTGAGGATTCATTATGTAAGTGTAGTCAACAGACACAGCCTTGCCATTTGAGTGACAATGATTTCTCATACTTGTTTCCAATTTGATAAGGAGGCAGCAAGCGAACATGGGAGGGAAAGCAGCCAGTCCAAGCACAGTTGTCTGTCAAGAGAAGGCCATTCATAATTGCACAGCGTGCTTCTCTGTGGAGACTGCCATGTACATGCAGGTATGTGCATTTAGAGTGTATGCTTGTTGATTGATCATGTGTCTGCTAGGGGTGGAAATCACCAGAGGTCTCACGATACAATATTATCATGATACTTATTTCACAATACGATATTATTGCCATTTTAAACAGACACTCCTTTTGGAGTGTGTGCCTGTTTGGAACGGGCCAGTTGCTTGGTTCCTACAACTTTATCGTGTTCCACCTTTCCTGTTTCGGGCTCCCAGACCATGGTCAAGAAGCACAGGGGAGACATTCCCTCCAGGACCAATGCTCTATCGAGGGTAACACCCTTCACTTTAACGACAGTATTAACAACAGATGAAGCCACCGTGTCTTATGAAGATTGTTGTTTTATTGTTCATTGTTAACTCACTTTACATCGTCTTTGCTCTCTCTTTGCCCTTTTGCTTTTCCCTCACACAGCCGCACTCCTCCTTGCTTGACCACACACTCTCTGACATCACTCACTCAATGTAGTTTATTGTCTATTTTGTTATTTCGTTGTATGGTCTTTAATATTGAAGTTACTATCATATTTTCTTGATTTTTGTCTGGGTGGTTGGTGATGACGAAGGGGGGATGTTCATGTTGCAAATTACATGTTTTGCAAATACTATAAAAAATAGTCATAAGATTTCTCTGTTTGTTAATCTCACGTCAATTTTATTGCAGCAAAATGAAAAAAGCAACTGATTTTAGTATTCTAGTACCAAAATGTTAAACTCTCATGTGCAATTTTTATAACAAAATATCAAATCTTGGTGTCCATGTATTGATACAGTATTGCCAAAGAAAATGTCACGATACTGTATTTTATCCATTTTTCAGACACTGGCAGAAAAGAGTTTGTGTGATGCTGCTGCTATGCTTTTAACAGCATGATTATAGCTCATACATCACATTGTTGTTTACAAATGACACGTACCCTGCAGGCTCAGGATCCATTCACCTTCAATTAAATCTAAACCATCCAAAGTTTTTTGGGGACTCAAGCGTCATACCACAAAGAATATCTTTTGTAATGTATTAAATGAAAAGTGAATTGAGCCCTATTTCTTCTAGTGTGTCAAGTCATCAGTCCAAAGTCATTAGTGCTATGCCACTGTTTGAGGTGGTAGCAGAGATCTGATTTAAATGGCATCAGACACCCGTATGTCAACCGGATCTGCCATCACCTCATCAGTCACCACTAGGAGGCTAATTTAGCTTATTAAACTTTGATACTGGGCTGTCATGAAAGTGAACAAATAGCTAAAGTCATACGGGTGTGACCCTTTACCTTATAAACAATCACAGGCAGAGGCCTCCACAAGCATTAAAGTTTGCCAAACAGTGTCCTTATGGTGCATGATGGCACAACTTTAACTATCAGCAGCTATGGACACACACTTGGGCTTTCTGGAGCCAAATGTTTTCCAAGCAACACTGGATAATAATATGCAATCCAAGAATCTGTGCTTTCAAGCACACAGTCCTGGCAGCCTCAGCATTAAGTGTACATGCCTGTGGCCTAGTAGAAATGAACCCTTTATGTCCTGAGGTTCAGACATGATGGAAGAAAAGAAAAAACAGCATCAGATTAGGAGATGGTGAAAAAAAGCAAGAAACAAGGAGTGCAAAAAATGATGTGTGCCAGCTCGCCTGGGCTGGCGAAACAGCTCTCTTCTATCTCTGTTGTCTTGGTGCTAATCTGTATTCCAGAAAGACGCTCTGCCGAAGTGCACCTTATGCAAATGGAGATGTGTAAAAGACACTAGGGTCGCCAATCGCACATTGTTTTCCTCAAATGCAATCGAAAGTAGCCTTAGCCCTGCGTTCCTATTCAATTAGCCTGCTTCACTGCTTTTTTCATTAGCAGCATCTGCTTTTGTTGCATTCTTCTCCAGGTCTTGTCTTTTTTTCCTACACACTGTGCATGAGTACACAAAGAGGTGCCACACAGACACCCATCACATCAAACTTAAAACTCAGCTCACAAGAAAAGGAGTTGCAATGACAACACAATTCCCCCCTGAACACAGAATAGAAAAGCAGATATATTTCTGCAGATATTTCTTTCAAACTGTGTAAACTGAAGTCCTGTAATAGGCATTATCAGACATATCTGTACCAGCAGTAAATCCAGTTTCTTGATATATGCCTCTGTTCTGCCAAGTGTTAAGGCAGAGACTGAACACAAAGAGATTTACAAAGACAAAGGGGTGTACTGAGCCACTGCTGTAGATAAAGGCAAACCACTTAAAGAGGTTTGGGGGACTTAGTGAATTATGGTGATGAAAAGTGTTGATTCAGAAAAGTTGTTACAGAACTGTAGCTCTGCTCAAGAGTGCAGTGACATTCACAAAGTCCCTGATGTGTTTCCTTTCAGTGTGAGAGTTTGATGACATTACATTTAATTTAACATGACAAAGACTAAGAGTAAGTGAACCACAAGTGAAATCTCCGACACTGTTTAGCAATCCAAGCTTACACCTCAAAGGTTCTTATACAACTTTATTTACCAGAGATGCAATAACTTTCATGCTGTTTCTTGTGGCTGTGCAGCTACTAAGATTATCCTAACCTCTTCCACATAAACAGCCTGCCTTTTCAATTAGAAGAAAACACATATTTTATTGTTTTCCCCCTGTAACATTTTTTTTACCATGACAAGCTCTAGTGCGTAACTTTTTGATATTATTGAACGTCCTTTACATTCAAGCCATTGCCAATATGCTCAGAAGATTGTGTCATCCGGTGACTTTTGCGCGCAGAAAGTGTCCTCCTTGGCTACTAGCAACTGCGTGGAGGAGGGGTGGGGTTGGGAAGGCTTGTATCATGTGGACGTGTCGACAGTTTTGTTGTCATTACTTAGAATTCCTCATGAGGGAGACAAAAACTACGCACTATAGCTTTAAGGTAAAACGTTTTCCTTCCTCTACCCCATGCTGACTGTCCGGCCCACATTTCCTTACTGAGCCAGTTGAGCTATTTCTTGACTTCCTTTTATTTCCAAGGTCTTGGAAAAAGTAGTTTTTAAACAACTTGCACCTGGACAGGAGTAGCGAACCGTGACTCTTAGGCTAACCCTTGGCCCTCTTCCCTTGTCTGGGAAAAAAAGAAAACTACCAACCTAGCTTATTGTGTCCTCTCTTATAGTACTGCAAACATTATGTATGACAATTCCAGCTCTTAAACAAAGATTACGACTCTAGTCCAGCTTTAACAATGCAAAGAGCAAACAGCGTGGAGAGAGTATTATCAAAAAAACAGCTGATTTCTAAAGCGAAATGCAAATCTCCTTACAAATAATAGCATCTTCACAAAGGCTGTGTGTGTGTGCACTTCAGCGGGATATGGTGACAACCGGCTGGGGTGCAAAACGCATGAAATCTCCTACCAAACAAAACCAACTACGTTTCATGTGCCTACACATCATGACAGCACGCACACAGCTAAGTTACCACCAGCAACAGACTCTTCAGAAACATGGACAGTAAACAGTGATCACTGCATTTTGTAACCCACCACCGCAAACAAGCAATATTTTTTATAAATAATAATAATAATAATAATTATATATTAGCACAGCTGCCAATTAAATATATATGTATGTTACCATTTATTTTGGAAAAATCATTATGCAGAATTACAGTAAATGTGCATAATGTTGGTAACGTTAAATTTACAGATTGACCGTAATTTTCATGATGAAAGTTTTTTCTAATAATCCTTACCATTTACAAAACAGTGGCAGCGGTGGCCAGAATAAAATCAGTTTTAGATTCTTAAAGCGTAATTCTCGCCAAAATGCAACCTAGGGTCTTTTTGTAAATGTACCTGAGTCAAACTTTAGTTTAAAAGCATAATTAGGACGGAAACTAAAGAAGACTCGACACAACATGAAACTTTGCTCTGTTTGTGTACACAGAGGAGCTGTTGTTTTTCCGGTCACTGTCCATCTAGCCAGTCAAAAATAGTCGAGGGAGGAGAGTAAAGATGGAAAGCTCCTAAAGCTTAGTTCCGTATAAATGCCCGGATAATTTATTGTTTTGTCGTTAGTGAAAAACAATATTGACCTTGTAGTTGAAAAAGGAGCCTCATAGAATGACATTTCCTCCTTTGGAGTCCGTTCATTCGCATTCAGAGATCAATACTTTTTGACTGACAAGATGGCCGATAGCGTAAACAACAACTGCTAAAGTGAGTTGTTCAAAACCTTTCTTTTTAGTAAACTGTGTACACAAACAATGTTTTCAATGCTCAAGTTCATGTGTAGAGACCCTGGTGATACTTCGAGCAAAGTTTCATGTTGTGTCGAGCCTTCTTAGTGTTTTAAAAATAGTACTCCCATTCAAAAGGCCATTTGACCGAAAAACGAAGAAACAGTAAATGTTAAAAGTGGTGTTTCCGTCCTAATTATGCTTTTAAACGAAAGTTTGACTTGGGTAAATTCACAAAAAGACCCTAGGTTGCATTTTGGCGAGAGTTACGCTTTAACTTACCAATGATGATTGCATTACTTGAAAATGAAGTTCATGTGTAACGTTAATTGCTGAACTCGAAATGCCTCTCAAAAGCTGCGAAGATATGATTGGACTGTCATTTGAAAGTACTCTCTCATTGAAAACTATTGCTTGGCCCTCTGTAAATGTATAGCTGAACCACCAATCACAGAGCTGAAAGCACAACATCTTCTTCCTAGCAACAGCATAGGCAGCAAAATTCTGATAGGTCACCAATTCATTTACTTTCATATTCCAACACAAACTGAAATGGCAGTCTTGAAGGGTTTATTTCCTCAAAAACGTTTTGTTTAGATGTTGATTGTCAAATTATGAATTGACAAAACAAAAAATTACATCTGATGACTTTTTAAATATTATTTTATGGAATATCTAAGATATGTGGGGCCCTGACAGTTCCCCACTGTCCAATGCACAGCAATGGCGTTTTTGATACACAGTACTGAAACTGCTCTGCTCTAGAGTTTAGATTCTCTGCCCGAGCCCGAGCCCGGGCCTGACCCGAGCCCGGCCCGACTTTGGGCCGGGTCGGGCCGGGCCGTTATTTCCCGCCACTATCCTCGGGCCGGGCTGGGCTGGGCCCTTGATCAAGCATTTGTGTTTTTTTTTTATCATTACTGTAGCCTAATTGGGTGGGGAGAAAGCTATGCCATAATCAGAACTGGCTATATTTAGGCCAAAGTAACAAATGTGTCCAAAAAGTTACACAAGTTGGACTACAGTTACAAAATGCAACATGTGTCATGCGCGGAGTCTCCTCCTCTCGCACACATCACACCGGGGCTGCTGGCTGTATGGTGGAGCTTAAGTGCAACATGGAGCTTGAGGATGTAAAGAAAAAATGAAAAACAGGAGAATTACCTTTGAGCAAGTTTGGAGGAAAGTCGGAGGTATGGAGCCATTTTAAACAAGTTGTGGGAAGTGACAACATATGTGTCTGCTTTGTTGAGTGCATTAAGTGCGGCCGCTGTTCGCCTATGACAGCTGATAAAACGGAAGTGGATGATGAACAGACACATGAAGCAGGCTCGCCGTGGCAGAAAAGATGATAGTCAGCCTTCAACGTCCTCTTTTGTTACTTCTCCAAGCATAGGCTCCCCCTGAGGGCGAGGCAAGCCCTCCCAGAGAAATAGCCTACGTTGAGTTTTTTTTTACGTTTCATTTTAAACAGATTTCTGCAGTTCAAACAACTCTGAATTGTATGAGAACATCAGTTATAACGGCCCACGGATTAAAAAAGTGTCTGGTTGAAATCGGGCTCGGGCTCATAATTCCAGTTAATTTGTCGGGCCGGGCCGGGCTCGGACACAACGTGCATGGGCTCGGGCTTGATTTTTTGGGCCCGATCTAAGCTCTACTCTGCTCAGAGTTTCAAATTATATTTTAAAGGGGTGATAGAATGATTATGTAGGGTATTTCACACTGTTGTGATAATTTATGTAACATTGGTTGGGCTGAAAATAGCCCGGGTGCTGTTCTATGCACCCTAATGCAACCCTGTGAAACAGTCCTGGAATGAAACGAGAGGTTTTCTCCCTTATATGGTATGGTCATGAATATTTAGATGAGCTGTGTGCTGATTGGTTGGTTTACAATGAGCGAAGCACACACACACAAACGCTCAATGGTGTTTTTTGCCCCCAACGGCTCCTTCCAGGCAGCGCTGCGACCGCTGCCTTCAAGGCACCTAACCCTAACCTTAACCTTAACCCTAACAATAACCAGTGCCTCCCAATGGTGCCTACCAGGCAGCGCTGCCTGGAAGGCACCGTTGGGGGCAAAAAACACAGATAAACCACACATACACACACACACACACACACAAACACAGCACAACAACACAATCCCTTTTTTTCTCAGCACCACCTTTCCCTTTTCTTTTTTGGCTTTCCATCATTAGACTCACACACTATCATTAGACTCACACACTGTCCATTAACGATAGACTTCCAAATGTACAGACATGCTCAGACATGACAACATTTACATAAGCTACACCACTGACCTGAGATCAGCTTAGTCTTCTAAATCTAGGTCACGCAAAGCTCAGAAATTGTATACATTGTTTGTCTGCTCCAGGGCCTGCAGCTCTCTGCTCTCTCTCCCCTCTTCCTTTCCTGCTAAATGGCCAGTTTGTGTGAGTCAGAACATGGTCAGCGAGCTTGCTACGCCCGCAATCTCTAACCGCAGGTTCCAGTTAATCTTATAATGGATATGTGTGTTGAGTTATGTTGAGTTTCTACGTGTTTCAGAATCTCTGAAGAAGGAGAGGCTGGGGTCCAGGTGAAAGGTTAACACAAAGATTTATTAATAAAAATGATAAGTCAAAATACAGAGAATTACGCTGCAGCGGGCCTGCGAAATAGATGCTCAAGGCCCGCTGCAGCGTAATTCTCTGTATTTTGACTTATCTTTTTTTTTTTTTTCTACAACACGTAGAAACTCAACAGTTATTTAAACAAACGATCGGGGAAATAAATTGCGAGTGAGCTGGATGGAGCTCTTATCAATGAGAGCTAGCTTGCCTCTTCCTAATGAGACATCTGAAATTCACAAAAATGCATAAAATTGAAATCGGACAAAGTGTTAGCTAAGCTTTGTAAGACCTTAGGGTTGCTGTGATATATATGCTGTGACGAAATTCAAAGTGTAAATATACTATAGTTATGCCGAAAGTGTAGCTACCTAGCTAGCCGCGATCTTTAGCTAACCATAGGATTGAAGGGACACTAGCAGCCAACGAAACCCTCAAATTCACAAAAATACATTAAATTGAAAAATTTGCTTTGTAAGACCTTAGGGTATCTGTGATATACATGCCGTGACGAAATTCAAACTGTAAATAGTTATTACGGCAGATGGCAGCCGGCCAGTTCCGCGGACCCCCAAGCCCCAGTAAGTAAGTAAGTAAGTAAAATGTATTTGTATAGCACCTTTCACAGATAAAAATCACAAAGTGCTTCACAATGAAATGCAATTCAACACAAGAAGTCACAATACGAGCACATTGAAATACAAATAGAAAATATAACAAACAACCATAAAAAACCCATCGACTAAGTAAAAGCCTGCTTGAACAGCAGAGTCTTCAGCTGCTTTTTAAAAGATTCGACAGAATCCACAACGTGAGAGCGAGAGGCAAGTCATTCCACAGCCTAGGAGCCACTGCTTGGAATGACCGATCCCCTCTAGTTTTAAAATTAGTGCGGGGAACCACTAATAGCATCTGACCTAATGATCTCAGACTACGGGTGGGGGTATGTAGCTGTATCAAATCAGAGATGTAGAAAGGAACTTGACCGTGCAAGGCTCTGAAAGTAATGACAAGAATTTTAAATTGAATTCTATACTGGACTGGTAACCAGTGAAGTGCTGCTAAAACAGGCGTGATGTGTGCTCTTTTGTTAATGTGCATTAAAAGCCTTGCAGCAGAGTTCTGAACAGTCTGGAGACGATAAAGCTGATTCTTACTCAGACAAGTAAAAAGACTGTTACAGTAATCTAAGCGTGAAGAAATGAAAGCATGAATGATCATCTCTAATTCATCCTTAGTGACAAGTGGTCTTAACTTAGAGATATTTCTCAGGTGGAAGAAACAGTTCCTAACTAATAATTTAGAGTGGTGATCCAACGACATAGCTGAGTCAAAAACCACACCTAAGCTCCTGAGACTCGGCTGGACAGACAAGCATAAGTCCCCAATATGATGCTTTATCTCAGGGATACGACTTTCAGGGGCAATAATTAGAGTTTCTGTTTTTTCTGAGTTCAAAAGCAGAAAGTTGTCACATAACCACTGTTTGATACTAGACAAACAGTATATGAAAGATGACAGTTTGGAGAACTCAGTTTCCTTAAAAGAACAGTAAAGTTGGATATCATCCGCATAGAGATGGTACGATATGTCTCTAAATTGACTAATTATCTGTCCTAAAGGAAATATATACAAGAGGAACAGAATAGGTCCCAAGACAGACCCCTGAGGTATCCCACACGACAACTCTGCAGTTTCAGACAATATCTGATTAACATGAACACTAAAACGTCTACCAGAAAGGTAGGATGAGAACCATTTTAAAACTGATCCAGACATCCCAACCAGATCACGAAGTCTATTTATCATAATGGTATGATCGATAGTGTCAAACGCAGAAGAAAGGTCCAATAGGACCAAAACTGTAAAATCCTTTGAATCAGCTGACATCATAATATCACTAGAGATTTTTAGAAGTGCAGTTTCCGTAGAATGCCTTTTACGGAAACCAAACTGGAATTTATCAAACAGCTTGTGCTTCTCTAAGAAAAGGGTGAGTTGCTCTGCTACAACTTTTTCTAAAATTTTTGACATGAAAGGTAGTTTTGATATTGGCCTGTAGTTCTTAGGTTGAAGTGGATCCAACGTGGGCTTTTTAAGTACAGGCTTAACAACAGCATGTTTAAAAAAACTAGGAACGACACCAGTTAAAAGTGAGGTATTTAGCATCTCAACAATGCAAGGGCCAATGGAGTCAAAAGCTTGTACAAATAGCACAGTAGGGACAACATCCATAGGACAAGATGAGGGTTTCAAAGTCTGTAGCAGAGAAATGATGTCATTCAGTGTCACAGGTTTAAAAGTGGACCAAAAATGAGTGGGAGACAAGTCACATGCAGAGTTCTGAGGAAGTGATGGTAAGATGTTGGTCCTAACATCTCTGATCTTATTCACAAAGAAGTGGAGGAATTCATCACAGTCCGATTTAGAAGACACACTTGCTTGTGGGCCAGAAGGAGACACTAAAGCATTAATGGTGTCAAATAAAATTCTGGGGTTATGCTTATTTGAGGATATAAGCTGAGAAAAGAAACAAGTTCTGGCCTTTCTCAGCATCTCGTTTAAAGTAACCCTTAGATCCTTAAGGTGAATCCTATGAACCACAAGTTTAGTAGTTTTCCAGAGACGTTCAACTTTTCTACAATCTCTCCTAAAACTTTGGATTGTTTCATCAATCCAAGGACAGGATTTTTTATGAGGGATAATGCTTGATTTAACAGGTGCTATTTTATCTAAAATTGTTAAACACTGAGTATTAAAAGACTGGATAAAAACATCTGCATCACTGCATCCCATCAGAAAACATGGGTCGAACAAGGCAGCGAACGTCTCAGCAGCATCATGATTCAATCCGCCTTTGTGCCCTAATTCTCAGGGGCGGAGGATCAAGAGGAAAGTTAATCTCAAAAAACACACAACTATGATCACTCACAAGAACATCTTCCACACGTGCATTTGCTATATCTACACCAAGAGAGAAGACAAGGTCCAGGGTGTGACCCTTAATGTGTGTAGGTCCAGTAACGTGTTGAGTAAAATTAAAAGAGTCTGTGATAGAAAGGAGATCAGCAGCTGTGTTACATGTAGAATCATCAATATGCAGGTTAAAGTCTCCAATAATTAAGACCTTTTCCAGTTTGATGATAGACGATAGGAAGTCAGTAAAATCAGTAAGAAAGATGTTTGCCGGGCCGGGAGGGCAATAGATCAACACACTATAAAAAGTGTTAAAAGAACCTACTTTGAGCATCTGTGATTCAAAAGAGGAAAAACTTTCAAAGTTTATGGCTCTACATATGAATCTGTCACGATGCACAGCAGCAAGCCCACCTCCACGGCTTGCCATGCGGGGCGTCCCAGTAACAGAGCAGCCAACAGGACAGAGCTCATTTAAATGAACAAACTCATTTTCCTTTTGCCACGTTTCTGTAAGGAACATAAAATCCATATTCTCACTAGTAAAAAGCTCGTTGAGAATAAAAGTTTTATTAGAAATGGAACGAGCATTGAGCAAGGCAAGCCGTAATGATGATGGCAGACCGGCATCCTCAACAGCTGATTGTAACGGAACGGACCGTAAACAGCCGACGCGGTCACGTGATCTCCAGCTGCGGCGAGCGGTCAGTCTCTGGTCAGACAGCACAGCAACAATCTGTATCGGCAGTCTGGGCAGGTCCACGTTCCCACCAGCGCATCGCTGGGACAGAAGAGGCACCCGTCCAACGGGCAGAAACATCCGTGGGTACTGCGGCTGGGGAGTAGGCCTAATTCCACCAGCTTCCTGGAGGGAAACCGGCCGCAACCACCGGGACCGTTCTCCGCGACAAGGCCAGAGAACCCCCGTCCAGAAAGATCGCCTGGTCTTGACCTGAGCTCCAGCTCTACAGCCCCGTCTCCGCGGTCTCTTCTTGGGATTACCAGGGCTCCTGGATGTAAACAGGAGCCGGTACTCAGGTGAGGAGGGAGGACACACGAGGGGGGGCGGAAAGGTTTGTCGGAAACTTTCCCAGCTATCAAAGAGTCCTTCCATAGACACTCTGATGTCCAATAACGACCGTCGATCATAAGTCCGAGTAGCAGAGATGCAATCGTTAGACGATAGGGCTGATATGACAACAAATAAGACGAGTACAGACATGGAAAGTTGACACAGATGTGATGCAGCAGCGGCCAAACCAAACACAGGCGCCATCTTGTATTTTTTTTTTTTGCCAGTAGTCCAGTAACCCAGAAACGGTGACTTTCTCCTGGGTATGGAGCCCAGCAGGGGCAGACTGTGTGGCGCTCCTGAAGTCAGACACTTCTTACCAAATTTGCAATTAGCCATACAATTTCATAAAACGGCCCACATTTGCGCTTTATATAGTTGATTGCTTGCATAAAAAAGTCTCAGAAGTTAATTTAATATCAAAATAGCAGACAAACTGTATAACGTTGCAGTGTCTGTAATATGAGAACTGCTGTCTCATCTCCAATGTATGTGTATGTGGTTCCTCAACCAATCAGCGCGCAGCTCATCTAAATATTCATTTTTGGAAGAAAAGCTCTCATTCCAAATAGGACCAAAACACAGGGATGCATAAGGGCCCATAAAATAGCAACCGGGACATTTTCAGCCAAATCAATGTTAAATACCCCATTAGGAGACCTTAAGGAACAGTGTGAAATACCCTATATAATCATTCTATCACCCCTATAATGGTCTAGCACCATCATATCTTAAATAGCTCATTGTACCTTATTGCCCCAGTAGAGAACTGCGCTCCCAGAGTGCAGAGTTACTTGTGGTTCTTAGAGTCTCCAGAAGTAGAATGGGAGCCAGAGCCTTCAACCATTACCCCTATTTTCCACTGGGCACGTCTGTGCTGCGTTCTGGGCGCGTCGTGACCCCCGTGAGCAATCGTGGCCATTCAAGTCAATGCTTGATATTCCACCAGCCGCGCCGGGTCCCAGAAGCGTGCGTGAAGCGGCTCTCTGCTCCGCTAAAGATACGCGATAGGCTCCTTTCCTATGGAACCAGCTCCCAGTCTGGGTTCGGGAGGCAGACACACATTTAAGAGTAAAGTTAAAACTCTCCTCTTTGATAAAGCTTATAGTTATGGAGTGAGGAGTTGCAGCGTTCGCCTAGACCGGCAGAGGAGGGTGTGGAGGGGGAGGGTGTGGATCCCCTCCCTCTCTCTGCATCTCCTCATCGTCGTCTGATTCATCTACCAACCCTTATACACTGTAAAAATTATCAGGGTGGTTCTACTTAAAAATTACAAATACAAAGGTAAGTTAGAGAAGATGTTTAATTAATAATAATTTATTGTTAGAACTTGATACTGTGAGTTAAAACAACCATCTATTTTACATTGTATATTCAAGGAAACTTGCTTCCTTTTGTTAAACAAACATACAATTTTACACCATTTCAACTAACTGTATTCATACCAATTGTCTTTTCAAGTTAAGTGTACTCATGTTTTTAAGGCAGCAATTGAACTTATACTTTCAACTTAAGCAGACTAATGATTTTACTAAAAGATCAGCTGCTCAGGTTTGCCTTGGGCCAGCTCTTAGTTCTTCCTTTGACACAATGAGCTCCTCTCTCTTTCTATCTGTCCCAGTAATGCTTGTTAAAAACTTAGCTCCGGGGAGCTTATTCCCCGGAGTCCTTATGTTTTAAATAATTATACGTGAACAAAAATCTCCCGCCTTTTAGGAGAGTTCTTTTTTTTTGTGTGTGTGTGTGTGTGTGTTACATGCTTACTGAAGGTTAATTGACAGCCTGCAGAGGATGGTACATCCAGATGTTATGAAAAGGTCAGACTCTTACCTTTAAAAGAGAGACTAAGTGCAGATAAAATAAATCGTGTGATACACAGCTTAAGTGTTTTTGGATAATGGAGGTAAAACCCCCTCGGTAAAGACAGGAGCCAAATAGACGCATGCAAGATTTAGCTTAGATTTTTTCTTTTGGGAGTAGTGCTTTACCTGTTTTATTCCTCGTTGTGTGCAGAGACTGCTTCCCATAAAGCTCCTTTACATCTACAATGACATTATTTATGTAGCCAACCTGAAAAGACGCTACTCTGCGAGTCGCTCAAACAGTGTTCACTCTTAGTTAGTGACAGACAAAATGATCAGCTCTGTTTTTTTGTGCAAATGCTGGATCCTAGCAAAAATAATTGGTTCTTATTCACTTTTCTCACCTGAGACAACACTAAAAAGCAGTGTGTGTGCACACAGCCGTCCCATATGAAGTTTTTTAACAATACTGCTTGAAATGTAACTGAGTGCTTAGTAGGTCAGGGAGCACTGTCAATCCTCTTCCTTTCTTGAGCTTTTCCTTCATATCACAGACCCCCATGTCACCTTGATACAAGATTTTCCTTACTTTTGGATACATTTTGGTGTTCCTCAGTCGTCAGGAACTTTGTCAGAATGTTTAAGTCTTGTCTTGTTCCTACCAGTCTAATTTTTTCGGTGCAGTTAACGTTAACTTCAGTTCTATAAGTGAGAGTGAAGGAGACTACGCATTTTAACAGGAGGGACACCGGCAGTAGATGTAGAAATTGTCTACTTGTACAAGTACTTGGGTACTCCAATTGATTGGGATTAATTGAAAACAGCTGAAGGAGGGTTCTCAGAGATAGAGATACATTTTCAATGATGTGTTGCAGCTGTATATTTTTAAACAGGGAAGGAAATCCTGTCTTGTTTCAATAAAAGTTCTTGTGACATCTCACATGTGGCTTTTAATTACAACTGTACATTAGTCAACTTTGGAAAAAGAAAATACAGAGATATATATCGTTTATCGCCATTCAACTGGAAAATACTGAAATGTGATTTTTGGTCCATTGCGCACAGCCTTACCAAAGTAAACTAGTTACTGAACCAACTTCAAGAGGAAATGACGACATTGTAGAGAAAAGATGCTACTATTGCTAAGTAACCCCAAAATTAATTAGTTAATATCTATATTTAAAATCACAGTTGCAGACTTCTGTTTCTGGGGAGCGTGGAGTAAGCGCTTTTTAGGCGTGCTTTGCTCGTCACCAAAATAATTTTATCAGTAAAATCTTTGAAAAGTTCTATATACCTCAGTCTGAGTCCGCTTAAGTAAAAAGAAAAGTTACTAAAAATGATGCCAAATAAGCTGAAGAAAAAAAACGAGCAGCCCAAGGCTGCGAGCAGCCGCCAGGAGAGGTCAGGGGCTAACGAGGCTAATAGCAGCCCACCCAGCACCCAAGACATTTTGAAAGCTATAGCTAGCTTGAAAACATTGTTTGGCCAAAAAATGTGATGTGATTGCACAGACTGTATTTCATTAATTTAATACTTAGGATGGATTAAAATGCAGTAATTTCGCTACATTGTACTGTACTGTGTGACTATTAAGGAATAGAGTTTGTTGTGATAGACCTGTTTTATGCTAGTGTTTATACTGCACTGTCCCTGTCAAATAAAAATAAAGATTAAGATGAGGGAATGCTCCACAGAGCATAATGGCTGAATTAAAAAATAAATAATGTATTACTTATTTGTTAGAAAATGTTGACATTATCCTGTAGTTTCTCTGTAACAAAAGGTACATAGCTTAACTCTTGTAAGATACATGTAAAGGTTCTAGTACAGGTTTTAAACCCCATGATTTGTTGCATAATCTTGTTGTTTTCAATGGAAAATAGAGTAAATTAAATAATATGAAATTATTTTAAATATTAAGAATTGAGAGCATTATGCCAACTGCCTTCTTTCTAAAGGAAAGACCGGCGTACATTACATACATTTACATTATATAGCATAATTCGTACACAATGGTAATTTAAGGGGCTTTAGACATAAACCAGAGTTTGGATAATACAAAGATAAAAGAAAGTCTTAACAAAAGTCTAAACTGTAGACATGGATGGAGATTGGTTAAGTAGTCCAACCAGCTTCACTCTTCTGTCCAGTTATATCTAGTGTACACTACATGACTTTATACTTCATGCCCTTATTTTCCACACACCAACGGTTTTTGGAGTTCCCAGACAAAAACCCATATCAGAGGCAAATCAGTGTTGGCTCAGTTTTCGCAAATCAGTGTTTGATCGCCATGTGTGAACTGTTGAAAGACGCGAGCCAAGAACAGATTCCAGAGTCTAACAGGCTGAATATCTAGACCTGTCGGGGGTTAAGGGGAAACCTGGGGGAGAGGTCACCTGTAACAAAAGGAACATTACTGTGTGCGTGTGTGTGTGTGTGTGTGTGTGTGTGTGTGTGTGTGTGTGTGTGTGTGTGTTTGTTTTTGTTTTTTTTTTTTTTTTTTTTTTAAAAACAACAATTTTTTTTATTTTTTTTAAAACAAAACCCCCTCCCTCTTTTTTTTTTTTTTTTTTTTTTTTGTTGCAAATTTTCCAGAAACCAACAACATTTGAGCACTTGTTACGGCAGACATCCATTTTGGGGAAAAAAAAAATGTTGTATAGTGGGTGGTATCGGGGCTCTGCGGGGCCCCCTTTCGGGTTTTTTTTTCGTGACAAAACATAGTTTGAAGACTAGACGTACTCATCAGAGATTCCTCGTGGTGAAAGATCTTGTAGTGCAAAAACCACAACGACTTCAAGACTGGATTACAAGTGGTGTAGTGTGAACAGTACAGAGATCTGACCGCTTGGAAAGTTGTGTAGTGTAAACTTAGCTTTAATTGCTTCGCTCCACTGCTGACTTCCTTTGATCCTCCGATCAGATGCACATCCACATTATTTTTTTTCATTTGTCCAACACTACCACTGAAACTGGTCAACGCTTATTAGCCATGCAGCACTGACCTTTGATATCCAATATGACAGGCAGAGGATGCCATGGCAACCCAGTGCTTATTATAAAAGGCAAGTTCGCATTCTTAAAACACCCGGCAAGCTTTGACTGGCTAAAAGATAGTTTACACTTCATTTCCCGACTGGCTTAGCCGCCAACTTGTTTAATGGTGCAATGTCACATTGCCTGTGATCTGTGGGTCATTACACTTTTAAAAGCCCTTCCTCGTGGCCGGGATAGCTCAGTTGGTAGAGCGTGTGCACATATATAGAGGTTTACTCCTCGACGCAGCAGCTGCGGGTTTGACTCCGACCTGCAGCCCTTTGCTACATGTCATTCCCTGTCTCTGTCTCATGTCTTGAAATCTGAATAATAATTGCATTAAGCCTGAGTGATGAGCTTACAATTAGTTTTATGAACATGTCTGTGTTCTGTAGAATAATTTAGGCTACTACAAGTGTTGGGGAGTAACTAGTTACATGTAATGGCGTTACGTAATTTAATTACAAAATAAAGGTAACTGTAATCCGTTACAGTTACCAGCTCAAATTCACGACAAAAGAAGGGGGACCACACAGAATTAAGGATTAAATTAAAGCCAATTTATTTAACCCATAATAAATCATACTGAAAAATAATATTTAAAATGTATATCAGTATTATCAGTGGTGTAGTGAATAACAAAGCAAACAGAACTCAAAATACACATACACCAAAACGGCCCCTGTCTGGCTATGAGGATCAACAACCAGATGTGAATCTCCAGACCTAGTAGTCAATCTGTGTTCTTCTATGGACTTGTGTTCTTGTGTCCCTGTGAAACGTCATCTTCTGTGGCCAAAGTACACAATACACAAGTTCGCATTTCACCAGAACAGTTAAAATTCCCGGAAATGTTCTTGCTCAAAGACCCCTCATCTCGTAAATAAGAGGCTTTTATTTCCCCGGTGACGGATCGTTTGTTTAAATAGCACATGTATATAAATACATACATAAATATAACACAATCATGTCCATCACACACACACACACAAACACACACACATACACACATGGCCACAGAGCAGCAGGCAGCGGCGAGGGAGAGAGCAGCGTGTCACAGGGCAGATAGATACCCGTCTCTCTTTAAGAGGCTTGTAAATAAATTATGACATGTATATACATTACAGTTACTATTTATATATAGTATATAGTGTATATAGTATTATATTTATCATACTTATTGTTTAGTGTATTTTCTTTCTGACAAAATATTTTAGAAGTTGAGTTTCAGTCTGTATGGTAATTTGTACATAAAGTGATAACATGCTGTGGCATGTTATTTAGACTTATTTATAATTTTATAATTTTGTATTGCTAATTTCCATCTGTTGTCCCTGGGCATATACAGTGCACTACAATAATATACATATGATAATTTCAAATAACATTAATAGGGACACCTAGGACATGCCAGTGCATATCCATTCATTGAAACTGACTAAAACTAATACAGTAATATTAGTAGGGATCGCATTCCACTGTTTTGAATAAAAAGGGGTGTTTGAGCCATAGACTGTAAAAACTATGGACAGCCTGTCTGTGACGTCACCCATTGCTGAAAACACGCCCACCTAGCTTGAAGCTCCCAAGCTAGCAATGGCTAAGAAGCTAGGCTAGGATAAGCTACTCTGTTGCTAGCCCTGTGGTGATGCTGCTCGCAGGGCTACTGCAGACAAGTTCTCCCGGTTGGTAATTTACTCGTTTGTCCCAGCTTGTTTAAGGTAAGTTACACAAAATTATAAAACAAAATGTAATATAATTATTTGTTATTGTGATAAGACGTTACACAAGCTTAAAATGTATGAACACTAAAGATCCAAGTCCTGTAACGTTAGCTAACTTAGCTCACCTGCAGGCCCTCCTCCCTGCTATCGGGAGGAGGGGGCTCTGCTGTCGCTACTGAAAACTGTGCGTAGGAATGATTTTAACATTGGTAGAAGTCCGCATGAGACTAAAGCTCACTTTTATATTTGTTACAAGTTGTTTAGTCATAGCCACCTGTGATACCTTCACCACACAGCATAAACTAGGTACCTGTCTTGGCTTCTTGACTTTAGACAGCTGTCTTTAAAAGGACAATAAAAAAGTATTTACTGTCATCTTTATTTTGAGATATATAGGCTCCCTTTTATCCTACAGATGTGACATGATAATTGTATTGTCTACATCAACTTAGTTAACTTAATGTTTTCATTACCTTAAGCATTAATTACTCCTTTATTTTCCTCCCATAGTCAGTGTTATTATCTCATCTTCTCCCCTTTCTTTCTTTCCACTCCCTGCAGAATTATATTAGATTAGATAATACTTTATTCATCCCACAATGGGGAAATTCACTTATTACAGCAGCAGTTTTTCCACAATAAAAACAAACCAACAAACAAACAGGCAAACAACAGACAATGTGCAAAAAACACTGAATGAATGTAAAGTGGCATTATACAAAAAGTATTTAAGTAAAGTAAAGTGAGGTGGCCATAGTGCAAAAAAATACTGTAATGCAAGTAAGTAATTGACGTGAAATTAGATTGAAAAATATGTAATTACATAACAGCAAAAGTAATTAACCATAATAGAAATGATATTTAAGTGTGACCACAATATAAATTATATTGAAAAAGTAAGTAACTTGGAATGGAAAAAATATAAATACAGATGGAAAAATATAAATACAGATAATAACAAATATATACATAGAGCCATGCTGAGTGGTGGGTGATTGAGACAGGACCTGAAAAAAACGACGACATTATCGGGTGGTGTAGGTGTTGTAGAGTCTGACAGCGGCCGGGATGAAGGACCTGCGGTACCTCTCCTTCTTACACCGGGGGTGTATCAGTCTGCTGCTGAAGGAGCTGCTCAGGAACCCCACAGTGTCATGTAGGGGGTGAGAGGTGTTGTCCATGATGGAGGTCAGCTTGGCTAACATCCTTCTCTCCCCCACCACCTCTATGGAGTCCAGAGGACAGTCCAGGACAGAGCTCGCTCTCCTGATCAGTCTATTGAGTCTGCTCCTGTCCCTGTCCGAGCTGCCCCCTCTCCAGCAGACCACAGCATAAAGGATGGCAGAGGCCACCTCAGAGTCATAAAAAGTCCTGAGGAGAGTTCTGCACACTCCAAAGGACCTGAGTCTCCTCAGCAGATGGAGGCGACTCTGGCCCTTCTTGTAGAGAGCATGGGTGTTATCAGTCCAGTTCAGATTATTGTTTAGGTGATCACCCAGGAATTTGTAGCTCTCCACTACCTCAATGTTCAATCCCTGGATGCTCATCGGTGTGAACGGATGTTTTCCTCCTAAAGTTGATGATCATCTCCTTCGTCTTGCTGGTGTTAAGCTGACAAAGTCCCTAACTTAGCTTTAGAGACAAAAAAAGTAAATTGTAGTAAAGTTGACCATTTTAACATGGGGGTCTATGGAAATTGTCTTACTTCTGGAGCCAGCCTCAAGCAGCCACTCGATGAACTGCAGTTTTTGGCACTTCTGCATGTGTTTCATTGCTCAGCACGGGAGGTTGCCCCTTGGTTTGAGCTCAACCATAAACAAAAAAATAAAATCTTGTTTTAATATATATTTTTTTTTCAGAAGAGCAGCTCCAGGTGTCCTCATCATCCACTGTGGCAGCAACAGCATCACGCTGATCCCTCTAATGAAGGACCAGCTTCACCTTCGACACCCTGGCATGCTTTTTTCAACCCGATCTCACTCAAAAGCGTACAAATAACACGGGTTTCTACCGTGCAATGTGTACGCGAAAGTGAAATTCTACGTGCATTACATACGTGGAGCGCTCCAATTGAAGTCATGGGGACCGGTGCGTTTTATATGCACGCAGCTCGCGTTACCACGTTGTGTGTTATCGCGAGAACAGCATCACACACAAAAACATAGATATGGTTGGGTTTAGAGAAAGAATGCAGGGAAAGGCTTTAATAACACAAGAAAATCACAAAAACACACTAATAAACGGTTGGGTTTAGGGAATAAACATTGGGAAAGGCTTAACAAAAAACTCTACAAAGCGTAAAAACAACGCCACATAAACACGCTAATAAACGGCCTAAAATCGCCAAAACACGGACGCGAAACCCCCGGTCTCCTGGGTGAAAGTCCTGTGTTTTACCCATCCACCATCCCAACCAACCTCCTTACGCGGGCACACGTCCCTTCATACTATAAACGCAGTGGTTTCCATTACTGTAATTGGAGCGCTCCGCGTATCTGCTGTATTTCAATTTCGCGTACACATTGCACGTATTTCACAGGTAGAAACCCGTGGTATTTGTACGCTTTTCAGTGAGACTGGGCTGGCTTTTTTATACTGACCCAAAGGTGCAGGTGGAAGGCTGCCTGGAAATTTGTCAAGTGTTATGGCTACATTTGTTTGTAGCTTAATTTTTGTTTTATGTTCATTGTGTTTAGTTAAATAACATAATGTATTAACATGCATAACACTGTTTTTTTTTTATTTTAATAAAATTATGTCAATTTTTATCAGGTAACTGATGTGAGAATGTTTACTTTTGTATAGTTTTATATAAATAATATGTATATATATTTATATTTGCTCTGCTTATGTCTTTACTGACTGGAAGTGAGATTTTACATTCAACATTTTTGTCAATTCAAAAGCCAAGCAAATCACACAATCCAGATAAAACATTAAGCATGTAATTAATTTTAAAAGGTTACAAATTCACAGGTTGTTTTGTATGATTTAAATGTACACTTTAAATAAATGAAAATGTGTAACACTGATAATAGAACTGATGAATAACCCAGTGTCATAATTTAGCAAAAAGTTTAATGTCTTGTGTAAAAAGTGATGCCTTCAAAGTAGTGATGACTATCAAAGTGTTCACTGCACAGAGTCTTGTTAGGAGTCCAGTTTTGTCTTCTCAAGTTGAGCAAACACTGGTCCAACCTGTCTGAATCACCTAATGTTAGAGGGAAACAATACAAACGTGTGTTGGGTAACCTCCTTCAAAGACTTTTTATTTTGTCCTTGTCGATCGTAAAATGCCCCATGGAAATAATATGTTTTACTAATATATAAAACATGGAAACACAACAAGAGAGGGGGAGACTTTTTTGATCTTTTGGTTTCCCCTAAAGCGGAACTTTGGCCAGTCTGCATGCGTATTCAACCCGAGCAGGTTCAGTGGAAGACCGTGGCCAGAGCATAGACAGTATATAAGAATGGACCACCAGATCCCGTGTCTCTGGACGGAGACCAGTGAAGGATATTAGAAGTCACTTTTCCGGTGATCACTGAGCGTTACTGCGCAGCCTCCAACTGAGAGAGACAACGTAGATGTGATGTGAGCAACCTGTCTGAAAGTGTGAAGTCTTCTGTTAGCTGTGCCGAGAGAAATCTCAATCATTCCCAATCTTACAGAGATGGAGAGCGTAGGTATATGTAAGGAGATAACATAGGGACAGGCTAATTACTGATCACTAACATGCTAGTTAACATTAGTAATTAAACTTAAACAGCTAATGGAAGTCCAAACTGCCTGCGAGCTTCTCCTGTACTATACGGTAATTCCTCTACTGTGTGACAGTAATTCGCTTGGTTATGACCCAATCGTTAGCCTATTGTTATAAAAGCGTCTGCTACGGAGCCATAACGTGAGATACAAGGTAATGGAGCCTTTTATACATTGTCGTGTTTCTTTAGAACTAAATAATGGACAAATAGAGTCTTTAAACACTTCAGATGTAAAGTTATTCGCTGTCAAAGTGACGTCAGAATGAATGGCAGTCAATGGTATGCTAACGGCGGGTGATCACTTGTTAGCATCAAAATGGCGCCATAGGAGGTTCTAGTTTTGAAGCGGAGCTTACCCCCTTGGGCTGGAGTAGGCCACTCTGTTTTATGTTTCTGTTTCCCCTGTCGCAATTTCGGCGCATCTAATGACAGAACTATAGTGTTCACCAGGCAAGGATTTAATAATTGGAAAACTGCATTGGAGAAAGAAGAGGGATTCAGCGAGATGAATCTCTGAGCTGCTGCTATTCGGTGCGGAGCTCTCAGCCTCCCACTGAAGCTCCGAATGCATGTCGAAGGGGCTGAAAATACATCTGGGTCTGTCCTCGGCATGCTGCGCTGCCGTCTGATATCGTTGCATCTATATTAAATTGAGACAGTTCTATAACCGGTTAAAAACATCTCGTACTCGCGGTAAATAGCAGTCCACCTCTGGGAGGTCAGTTGGTTTTAGGGATGCACCGAATCCAGATTTTTGGGGTTCGGCCAAATCCGAAACCGAATACCGAATCCTCCTCCCATCCTCAGTCCATTAACACAGTAAACACATGAATGAAGTAAACAGTGACTGTCCTTCCTTTGCCGTACCTGAAGTTTCTGCATTCTGGCTGCTGTCTGGAGATTCCTTCGTGCACAACTCGTATTTTTTCAGATGTTTCATACGCAAATGTTTTGTTTAGGGTCTTTGCCACTATGAGACAAATTGGCATTGCAAACTGAACATGTAGCTGGACTTGAATGGCCTTCTTTTGACTGAAAGTACTGCCAAACAACAACTTTTTCATTTCCACTTTCTCACAGCCCACTGCATTGAACACTCCACCTACGTAAACACCTTCCCGTGATCAACGGTGGCATCATTATGTCGACCAGCTTAGCGCGCGTAGTGCAAGCATAGGGTTCGGTTTGGTGGAAAAATATATTAAGGTTCGGCAGAAACCGAACCCCGTCAAAAAGCCTAATATTCGGCCAAATCCAAAGCCGAATCCTGGATTCAGTGCATGCCTATATAAATTTGCTTGAAAATATGTCCAAAAGGCAAAAAGACGGTCAGAAGGTCAAGTGCAGTGACTCAGATTAGCGTTAGCTGTTGTGTCGGAGAGCAGAGCTGCAGGACTAGCCTGGTCTCACTACAGGCACCTGTCAATCAGCGTGACCACGCCCCTTAATTATGCAGAACTTTAAGCCTGAATATGACTTATTCAGGCCCCCCAGAGTTGTCATGAAGGGTAAACTTAGCTTTAGAGACAAAAAAAGTAAATTGTAGTAAAGTTGACCATTTTAACATGGGGGTCTATGGAAATTGTCTTACTTCTGGAGCCAGCCTCAAGCAGCCACTCGATGAACTGCAGTTTTTGGCACTTCTGCATGTGTTTCATTGCTCAGCACGGGAGGTTGCCCCTTGGTTTGAGCTCAACCATAAACAAAAAAATAAAATCTTGTTTTAATATATATTTTTTTCATTATTATTGAAATAGTGGTAATGTTATGAGGTTTTCTTGCCTGGAGTTTAATTATAAAGTGGTAATATTGTGGTTTTTATTTCTAGCTGTTATTTTGGAGCACTGCAGGCAGCCTCTGTGCTGGGGGTGTTGAGCAATAACAGCAAGAACGCATCGTCTCAAACTGTTAACAGCGTTATGTGTGCTTGTGAACATGCAAGTTCATTCCTCCAAGAACACAAATCCGTTCTTTGAATTTTTGAGATTAAGAAACAGCCATGGAAACGTATCCAAGAGCCACCCACAGAGTGGCAGGTGTCATCACACTGGGAAAAAAATGTGTAATTAATATTAATTTACAGTTACCTATTAAAATCTTGATGATTACATTGGGGGTCACATCTGAATACTTTATGTAAAAAGATAGGCTATATGTTGAATAATATTTATTGTGTTCCTTTGAGGACGTGGTACAGCTATTTGGAATCCCTAGGTCAAATTTCTTAGATATTTGCAACTTTGCCATCTGTGGGGATTTTTGGATCCATATCTTTAACCCAGTTTACACAATGTCTTCTTTTGCCATTTCCAGCCACAGCCGTAAAGTGTGATGCTATTCTGATGCTTCGGATTGGTTCTCCTGTTTGAATTAGCACCGCCGCCCGTCTGACAATTAAATCGCCTCTCAAGCTGTCTGAGTTGTCACTATGGCTACGGTTTAAAACGCGTTCATGTGCTAGAAATATAAAAAACATTTCACTCAAAAATCTGAGAAGGACATAACCATGCAATGAAAAGAATGTTTGCCAGCGGTCAAAAAAGTCGAAGTCCAACCTCAGGAAACATCTGCAGGTATGTGAGTTAGGTTGCTGCAAGCAGTCATAGTAAATAAAGTAGGGAAGACATGCCTACCTTTAATATTAAAGATGTATTTTAGTAGCATATTTTGCTTTCTGCATATCCAGTAGACTTTTTGTGTTTTGTTCTGATTTTAAATCTAGGGATGCACCGAATCCAGATTTTTGGGGTTCAGCCAAATACCCAATCCACTGGGTCAGATTCTGCCGAATCCGAAACCGAGTACCAAATCCTACTCCCATCCTCAGTCCATTAACGCAGTAAACACTTTAATTAAGGAAACAACATGCACAGCCTCTAAAATAGTTAAATGTAACAACTTAATGTTGAATTCACACGCTCTTTTCACATCGTAGGAAAGACATCGCTATCGCCAGATTTTGTGTATGATGAAGGCATGTTGGGTGGGTGAAATTAGAAAGCTAACGTTAGCTAATGAGCAGCAGCCGGCCGTTCAGTCGTTCCGCTCCTTTTTCCATTTCTTTGGTATTTTCTATATTTAGCTGCTTTTGTGCATTTCTAAATAATTTCTGCATTTCCTCAATGTTATTATATAACATTGTAGAGGACTAACTAGAAGACTAGGGGCCCTGTCTCATAAGATTCCATCATAGAATTTTGACATACTGTAGAAGAGTGAGTGGGGGGCGCTCCCTACTATGGCCACGACAAGACCCGCCCTTTAATAGCCCGGGTCTTGGCGTGGCCATAATAGGATTCGTTATATCGCGAGCTGGAGCGCTGTAAGTGCTGAGCGAGCAGGTACAGTAGTAAGTTGTCATCTATGGAAAAAGATGTCGCCTTCTTTTTTCTGCTCGCGAGTTCCATTTCCACTTTCTCACAGCCTACTGCATTGAACAGTCCACCTACGTAAACATCTTCCCGTAATCAACGGCGGCGTCATCATGTCAACCAGCGTAGCGTGCATAGTGCAAGTGTAGGGTTAGGTTCGGTGGAAAACAATTCTAAGGTTCGGCAGAAAGCCCAATATTTGGCCGAACCCGAATCCTGGATTCGGTGCATCCCTATTTAAATCTGTGACCTCAGAATTATCTCATATTAAAGGTATAGTAAGGGAGCTAATACACTTTTTTGTCGAATTCAGCGAATATCTCCTCACAGTCATCTAGGTCTCTATTTCATGTGTGCGCTGAAAAAAAACTGCCGGCCCTGAATCATAAGTTACATTACTTTGATAAAGTAATTACATTTTAAATATGGTAACTTGTAATCAGTAACTTATTACATTTCCAAAGTAACCATCACTGGCTACCACTAGATATATGTGTCAGAGTTGGTATGAGATGAAAAAGTCAAGTGAGAAAAATGCGTGTGAGAAGGTGCACAATAATCCTGTTAGCAAGTGTGTGGAGTAGGAGCTCGTAGCAGAGTGCATATCGGGCAACTCCTCCAGACTGCTACTCCAGCAGAGCTGTAAGTTTCCTGTGGATGCCAGCTTCAGCATTAGCAGAGGAGCCTTATTCACAAAATATGCTCAGAGGCTTACGGCTCATGGTGGGAAGCCTGCCGTGCCTATTTGGAATCACTGGAAGCCTAAGTGTAGTGCAGAGGCTTGTAGTGGCTGTTATTCAACACAGACTTTCTACTGCAGTGACATTGGCCACAAATAACAGACTCACAGGCTCAGTTGGTGCATGGGACCCCCCCCCACACACACACACACACACACACACACACACACACTGTAGAGCCCTGGCCCCCCAACTACCCCCTAACTTTGGTGTTCCAAAAACTGTTCTTAATAAAAACAAACTGCCACTATGTCCACAAGCTTCTCAAAACATTGAAACAAACTATAAATTGCTGCTCCGCTCCTGATCGCGGCTGGTATGGCTGAACAGATTGGATAACATGGGCGCTGAACGGCGCTGAACGGCACTGAACGGCACTGAACGGCACTGAACGGCGCTGAACGGCACTGAACGGCGCTGAACGGCGCTGAACGGCGCTGAACGGCACTGAACGGCGCTGAACGGCACTGAACGGCGCTGAACGGCGCTGAACGGCACTGAACGGCGCTGAACGGCGCTGAACGGCACTGAACGGCGCTGAACGGCACTGAACGGCACTGAACGGCGCTGAACGGCACTGAACGGCGCTGAACGGCACTGAACGGCGCTGAACGGCACTGAACGGCACTGAACGGCGCTGAACGGCACTGAACGGCGCTGAACGGCGCTTCGCAACTATTGCGCTGCTTCCGCGTGCAGTGTGTTTCTGGCATAACTTGTTTGTCACAAAGCAGCACAAATTCAGCTTGAAGGTAATGTGAAATGTACGGAAGAGGATTAGTGCAACATGTGAAAAATGTATTTGGGTTTGTTTCTGAGTTTAAAAAAATAAACTGTGACTTTAAACTCAGAACTCGATTACATTTTTCACATGGCCCTAATCCTCTCTGTAGAATGTCAATGGTAAGTCTGTACAAGACCTAACAATGTGATGATGAAGCAGCAGGTAACGTTCACTCACTAAGATCCCTGTGTAGTTCACCACAGGTTCTCCTCACAGCACCACTCTGTTTATGGCCTCATGCTGCTCATTCTTCTCAAGCATGCCTCTTCTCTGTATTTTAGACGTCAGCAGTCATTAAATGTGTAGGAGTACATATTTTCATCCTAATTGGTATCAACACTGGCAGAAAGATTTGGTTGCAGTTGCCCTTGTTCGGTCCATCTCCCTTTATGTGATGTAATGCTCTGATTTTCCACTTTTTAATTAGATGAGCAAATGTTGCAGTATACATTGGACTTTTTCAGAATATACACCTTATTAATCTATTTCTAACACGCTAATTAATATGGGTTGGCAGCCTAAAAATTGCTCTTCAAAACAGTATGAAATGATGCCCAGACATGCAGGAGAATCATCTTGCTGTTTTGTGATAATTCCACAACAGCTCTTCCCAACTTTTCTAAGCCAGTTGCTTTATGGGCACTGAGCGTCTTCTGAGATATTCCATCATGACTTTCACACCTAATAACAGCTCAGGCAGAAAGCGAAAACACAGCAGAGGTTGGTCATAAATCACAACTGTGACTGCAAACAGTCAAGACAAATCTGCAGCGCGTTAATAAGAATTGATCAGAAACTTACTGTGGCGGTGATTGCCGTGACAAGAAGAGATTACAGTCACCCTGTTCTGATTTGTGCCGTCGGTGAGAGCCAATGAAATTATTATGCTAATTAGGGAATTGTATATTTTACAAATACTACTGGTTTTTCACGCCTATGGGTATATTCAGACAACCCAGAGCTCTCTGTATAACACTGTGAAAGAAAAGGTTGTACAAACACAAGGTGTACGATACATATGTATGCAGGAGATTAAAATAAAATCATATCTGTCCAAGAATCCGATTTTAAATCAGTTGTTTGTATACATGTCTAAGCTCTCTCAATGTCAGGGTTTGTAAGGTTATTTTGGAAATGTAATAGGTTACAGATGACAAGTTACCCTATTTAAAATGTAATAGTACTGTAACTATTTCAATTACTTTATCAAAGTAAAATCTTTGATTACTTAATGTCGTATGAACGTTTTCAACTGTTCAAACCTTATAGCAGTACTCAACACTGTCAAACTCCTTTTAAAATCCTTCATCACATGCATTGAGATTATAATAATAAAATTTTGAAGAACAGCCACCACAAAGTCAGACTTCAGCACCTCTTTTTAATATGAGATAATTCTGAGGTCACAGATTTAAAATCATAACAAAACACAAAAAGTCTACTGGATATGCAGAAAGCAAAATATGCTATTAAAATACATCTTTAATACACATTAAAAGCCCGGTGTGTCACACTGAAGGTAGGCATGTCTTCCCTACTTTATTTACTATGACTGCTTGCAGCAACCTAACTCACATACCTGCAGATGTTTCCTGAGGTTGGACTTCGAAATTTTTTATGTCGTAATGTTTTTTATATTTCCAGCATTGGAACGCTTTTTAAACCTTAGCCATAGTGGCAACTCAGACAGCTTGAGAGGCGATTTAATTGTCAGACGGGCGGCGGTGCTAATTCAAACAGGAGAACCAATCCAAAGCATCAGAATAGCATCACACTTTACGGCTGTGGCTAGAAATGGCAAAAGAAGACATTGTGTACATGAAAAACATGCAAAGCAACACAATAAACATTATTCAACATATAGCCTAGCTTTTTACAGAAAATATTCAAATGTAACTAGTTACTCCCTCACAGTCTGTGTATGTCAGAGGACCAGAAAGGAATGTCCTCCCAAATCTGTTGTTGTAGAACATACAGTTCTTTTTCTTGTGATTAACAATTATTTATTTTTTACAACATTTAAAACATACAATTCGCAACATGAACTTTTCCATATTTCAACACCACCTTATATAAACATTCTGGTGCCTTCTAGGCTAAAGAACTGGATCCAAAAATCCCCACAGATGGCAAATTTGCAAATATCTAAAAGATTTTGACATAGGGATTCCAAATAGCTGTACCACGTCCTGAAAGGATTTCAATATGCCACCGAGATACAGAGCACCCAGTGTGACGATTCCCTTTTCCAACCAATCCCTCCAAAAAAGGGGAGATCTACCAATACATAACTTTGGATTTCGCAGAACACTTGATGAAGTATTTAGTTATGGATCCAGTTCAAACATTCAGGTCACTTTGGTTCCATTTAAGTGGGAGATTATCAGATGTGTTTTTGCCTCACCATACAGTTTAACAGACAGGCTTAATAATGGGGAAAGAACAGATTGCTCAATACAATACCAGGCTTTGAACATACACTTCTGAAACGACAGCACAACATGAGTTCAGTAAGGCTGCCATCCTAAACTAAGTCCATGCAGAGGGGTTTAATGTTGGTATTCAGACCAAAGATCTTGGTATTAAAAAGGTTGTAGAAGCTGCATGTACTATAACAGACTGTGTCACCGCCCCGCTGCATCCACCCTGATAACTGTCTACCTGCTAGAGAGCTTTCAAAAAGAAGCTAAATCTGTGCGTGTTCACGTGGACAGCAACCGCTTCATACCCATACCGCCGTAATCAAAACCGTTTTTCCTCCTTCCCCTTATTGAAGTGTTTGGAAGCGTAAAGTTAGTGCACAGGGGTGTGTAAGCCCCTTCTCTCTAAAATGCAGTCTGAAGTTCTAGCACTACACTGTGTTCTAGTTCCCTCTGAATTAACTCGTCAGTTTAATGTGGGTTACATTAAAGCTATAGTGCCTAGTTTCTGTCGCCCCCATGAGGAATCTAAGGAATGACAACAATACTGTTAGCGCCCACATGATACAGCCTTCTGTGATTGCGAAAATAATATGTCACAACTGCAAATTTGAAGGCAAATACAAGTACTAAAGTAAAATATCAGAACTTATCACTTTAAGGGCCCTTTCCTTTACCTCACCATAGATCATTTTCACACTCCCCCTGCTCGCTTTCTGCTTAGATCAGTGGGCCTCATTCACCAACCGTTCTTACGAAGAAATGTGTTGTTAAACCCTTCTTACGCACTTTTTACAAAGATTCTGGCATTCACTAATGTTTTCTTAACTTGGATTTGTTCTTAGCTAAGAACAAAATCTAGGAACACTGAAAAGCACTCTTACGCACATTTGAGTGATGACAATTTGCTCCAAATGATTGGTTACTGCATTTTATTTAATTCTACAGTCGTTTACAATGATAGTATTGTACTGTTATGTATTTCTGATCATTTGTTGAAAAAAAAATCACATTATGCAAAAAAACACTAACACTGCAATTTACATCAGCAATTAAACTGATTAAATCCTGCGTTATTTGGTGATTGATCGCTATTTATATGGCCAAAATGCAGTGGTAGAATGTAACAAAGTACAAGTTCTTCGTAACTGTACTTAAGTACATTTGTCACGTATCTGTACTTTACTTAAGTAGACTCAATAGTGCATATACTTTCTACCCCCTGCCAAAACGTCTTCCTGACCGTCACACGTTTGTCTCACCAGTGAAGTTTTTTTGCCGTAGATATATATGGGGCACCGCCGATCCAAGCCGGCTCTGGTGCTGCACGAGCCCTGGCACAGCGCCGCTGACCCTCGGTAATACAGCCTCCGGTAAAAGTGAAAATGAAAATGTTTGTTTTTTATTATTCCCGTTTTTAAATCATAGTTGCGTCGTTTACTTCTCCGCCAGGCTGCTTAAGACGCGTTCATATCTTATTTATTTGGCTGGACCTCTTCACATCTCCCCATTTGCGCTGCTTCACACACTTTATTTGTTTACTTGCATGGTTAAAGAAAATAAAATACATCCATGAATAAAACCAACCGCATTCTGATTCTAACAACACATTTCCATTTTATGCTGGTTAGGATAGGAACTTCTTATAAAAGCAAGGCCTTGTTTGTGGTAGTGGACATCTTCTACTTTTACTAAAGTAAATATGTCTCTGGATATTTGTACTTTTATTTAAGTACTGAGATTCAGGAAGACGTGGGATTCATCAATCCTAAGAACACAGATGCTAACAAATCTGCTGTTTAAGAACACGTCATGAATCCGACGTAGACTTTTCTTAGAAACCTTCTTAAGAACATATTTAAGAGAAAACTTAGGAAGATATTGGTGAATGAGGCCCAGTGTTAGTAAAAGCCCCATGCTTTTTTCTCATGCTATTTGGAATGATCCACAATATTTGTCAAATACATACTCACATCTATCAGTTAAACATAACGATTGTTTCTACACATTGCTTCTAAACTTGAAAAGAACAAAAAGGTTATTTGCAGCAACACAGAAAGCTACCAGTGGGCTGTGGTTTATGGCTTTTGGATTTATAAAACTGTCTGTGAGTGGGATGTTTGATGTGCTTTAAGTAATAGAGTCTTGAGTGTTTTGTTTCATGACACATTATTGCCAATGATGTAGCACAGAAAGAAGCAAAGACAGACAAGTTAAAAAAAAGGTTGAGTTATGGCCAAAAAGTGTGTTTTGTGACCTTGACTGTTTACCACCAAATTCTCCTCAGTTCATCCTTAAGTCCAGGTGGACGTATGGGCCTAATCTGAAGAATTTCCCTCAAGGTGTTCCTGAGATATCACATTCACGAGAATGAAACGGACAGACATCCCAAAAACATAACATCTCCATCTAACCCTAATATCAGCAGATTACATAAAGAAAATGTGGAAATGGAAATTCAATGAGACAATCCCCAGATAATACTGGTGTGCTACAGTGCACACATCTCCCCAGCTGCACTCACTTCTGAAGCCTTGGCAGTCCATAACCAGAGGCACATCACAATCAGCAAGAACAACACAAGATCAATAAATCATCTCCTTGAAATCCCAGAGCACAAGTGAAGAATAATCTGCCAAATGAATCAGGACATGTCTCCTCTGAGTGTTATCCCATGAAGACGGATGCATAATTAACGTGGCTTTGGCTTTCATCTCCTTCATCACAGCCAAGTGCCACTTCCTCAGCAACTCTGGCTTTATCAAATACCGACGTTTCCCTCCATGTCACTCCACTCTATTCTTCACTCACACACACACATACACACACACACACACACACACACACACACACACACACACACACACACACACACACACACACACACACACACACACACACACACACACACACACACACACACACACAAACAGGCACTCTGCATCTTACTCGAGCAGCAAATTAAAATGGATACTCTTTTCAAGGACCAGCTGCTGACCTTATCCTTCTGATACTAATGAGATAGAAGAGGTATTAATATTTCTGAAGGAAATAACTTTGGGTTGCTGACTTTAAAGCAACAACATGTGACATTTTCATAAAATAAATGTCGGCTTTTCTTCTTTCTCCAGAATATACAGTAACACTCAATAATAACACAACTTACAGGCAGTTGATGATTTTCACTTGCCGCTCTGAAACCTTTTTGCACAGGGATCAATGCCTTTCACGTCACATGTTTTTTTGTGAATAAATGCTGTACTGTCTAATTGACAAGCAATGTTTTTGAAGAGCAGGTTAGGAAACAAAAGAGTAATGAGTGCACAATGATAAAGGTGTTACCAAAAGATGCTACAAATTCATCTAGCATTTAGAAAGAAAGAAGGCATTCCTTTTGTGGGGATAGGCTGAAATAAACGCCATACCCTAATGGAGGAAGAGAAAGATTGTCGCATACTATTTCCCCCTCCACCCCCTCTCTGTCTCTCTCTGTTTCTCTCTCTCTCCCACACACAAACACAAAGCTGTCACGACTGCTGCTCAGGAAAGCACTGTAGTCCAAGAGCCAGCCTCAACGAGACAATTGCAGGAAAATAGAAATCAACATTGCAAAACGGCTCCAAAAGAAACTTCCGAGTTGTAAATGGCAGGCAGTTATGTGTAATCATGTGTTAAAGGTGATGTAATGCACAGGATACACCTACCCTGAATGCTAAATAGCAAGAATTATAGAATGTTTATCTGAACACAGTTCATGGTGAGGTTTAATATATGTTGGAATGTAAAGTGGTGCTAATAGTTCGCATTCTCAATTCAAGAGCTAAGACAATTTTCACTTTCTCACAGCCGTTAAAGCCCTCATGTGTAGAATAGTTATGGGATAGCAGAATGCAGTCTGCCGCAGCATATTCTTTTATTACTAACATTAAGAGTCATCATAGTCAGACATGTTAAAATCATGCATTGAAAGCTGTTGTTTGGTTGTTCGACAAAAATCTGAATTTTCTTGAATATTGCACATTGCATAAAAGAGTTAAATATAACTTTGTATGTCCACTTTGTGGTGCTAGAGAACACATTATATATATTTTATGGCATGCCGTTTAGGAAATTATTATATATGTAAAGTTTGAATATATTTAATGAAGGTCTGAATATATTGAATGAACCTTGAATATACTGTATGAAAGTCTGAATATATTGAATGAACTTTGAATATATTGAATGAAAGTCTGAATATATTGAATGAACATTGAATATATTGAATGAAAGTCTGAATATATTGAATGAAAGTCTGAATATATTAAATGAACCTTGAATATATTCAATGGAAGTCTGAATATATTACATGAATGTCAGAATATATTGAATGAAAGTCTGAATATATTGAATGAAAGGCGTGTTGAC